>NW_020272853.1:0-53094 GCF_003268045.1 Sipha flava | reverse complement strand
GGGGATGACCTCGGCGGAGTTAGCGTGAAATTGGAATCGCAAACTCCGCCGCGATCACTCCCATAGCGATTTTAGTAATCTTCAATTATGTAATTATGAAGCAAATATTTTTGTATAATTTTAATCTTTTTTACATCGGATAGTTTTGATAAACTTTTAATGATCTAGGTTAAATTAAAATATTAAATTTTATATGAAAATGACAAATTTATGCTGATTATCTTTTCCAAAACAATCCATTATATAATGTATAACTATAAAACATTAAATCGTCGTGGGGATGACATCGGCGGAGTTAGCGTGAAATTGGAATCGCAAACTCCGCCGCGATCACTCCCATAGCGATTTTATTTGTCTACAGAAAGATAGTTTTGGTGCAAATCAATCCTGTGGTTGTTTTTAATCACATATAACCATAACGCATATATATATATTTAATATTTAGGAATTGAATAATGTATACTTGTGTTAGCAGTTATAATATATGTTAATACATTCATTCATGGTTTTTTTGGTATTATAATTTGTTTGTCATAAAATAGGTTTTTCTATGTTCTTTTAATGTTTTAATATTTTTATTTTTAGTATTGATATCTGTGGTTTTGAAAGTTTGATTTATTGATAATGTTATATATTTTTTTATATATTTTATATGTAAGATTTGTTTACACACTGTTTTTAATGAATTCAAATTTTATTAATATTACATTATCATTATTAATTATTTTAATATTTTTGCTTTTTTCAATGATCCTTATATTTGTATATCATTAAGAAAATGTAAAGAAAGATTAAAAACTTCTTTTATTCCATAGAGTATACACTTCGGATTACTTTCTACGTTATATTACAAAGTACAATCTTAACGAATAATAGTATAGGATTATTTTGGAATCATATTTGCTCTATCGTTTTCTTTTTATTATATATAAATATAAATATTGATTTTCTCAAAGCTTATTAGTTCAATCATCCGGTTGTATGATGTATAGTATATCAATAATTATTATCAAAATACATTTGTTTTGAAATCGACTTCACTTGTAGTTTGTTTATTGTAACCGTTCATATTGAAATGGTCGTTAGGACAAAATAATTTGTCGCTTGGGTCTCGCTGTACGAATTGGGATATATTAGCAATGTATAATCGGTTGTTATGACAAATTATTTGGGATATTCAAGAGAACGTTTATGTACAGGTTTTCTATAAAAATGGAAAAATTTGATATAACTCTCACAGGAGTAAAAACAAAAAATTGTTTTCCTTAATTTTGTTATTTTTAACAGAATCTAAATTATATATTATCATAGTCTATTGATCAACAATACTATCATGTCTTACGGTGTCGTAATTAGGGTTTGGAGAAACCGGTGGTTACCAACGGCACAGAAAAATAATGGGGTGGATTTGATTTAAATTAAAATTAGATTTTTTTGTATAAAATACGTGTTATAATAAAATTTAACAAGGACGCCACGGAGAAAAGCTACGGCACATATCTTGAAATGAATGACCATATGTTGGTGCATGTAAATATTGTTGGTGTATATCCCAGAAATCTATTGCTATCATTCTATTTTTTGTATAATCACCTAACATCTAATTTAATTTAAATATTATTATAAACATAAAATAAATATATTGTCAGCTAATGCATACATACACATACGCATTCACACACCACCTTCACGAAATGCTGGCCAGATTAAATGGAATAAAATAATTGAATAAAACGCTCCTACAAGTCATGAAGTGGGTTCGTTCTACTGTCATCGATGTGGAGGACGGAACACTGCCCGATGTACGAGTGAAGTAATCGGTCATTCTTTTATTTTTTTTTGCATTTATAAATATTTTTTGTTATCTTAAATTAAAAGGTTTTAAATATAATTATAAAAGGTGTTCATTTTTAATAATTTTTCTACTTTACGCACTTGTGCGAGTATATGACAATGTTGGTACATTTACAAAAAGTGTATTAAAATTATATTGTATTCTAAACCTCAATGCAGTGCTAGATCATATTCTTTGTCACTTAATGATGTATTCGTCCGGGCCAGTTATAAGGTTTTTCTTTACGTGCTTGTTTGACGATTATAGCGTCCAACAACCGACAAATACTTCGTTTTGTGTTGCTATACGTCAAGCCTTTGTGTGGCATATACGACATATTGTAGCTATACAGTTTAGAGAAAACAATTATGAAAAATATGATTGTAACTTGTTATTATCGTACGAGGTCCTTGAATAATGTATAAGTCTACTAATGAACACTGCCTCTGGGACTTTAATGTATTAAGTATTATGTATTTAAGAACATAATATTAAGGAACGACATTCATAATAATGTATTCTCTGTTTTCTATAAAAATTAAGGTGAACGCGTAAATTAATATTTTTACTTCAATAAGAGTTATTTCAAATGTTTTTTCGTTTCCACGGTACATTCTGTACCGTACACATTCACGTTAATGCGGGAGTACGTGACGAGAACGTGACCCTCGGACGGCAGGGACAACGCGAGAGTATAGGGAATATGCGCCTAAACGGAAACAAGATTAGGCCTCGCGTGTATGAGAAGGTTAGGGAGAGGAGGCATTGTCATCATCCGATACATACACCACAGGAAATGTGTCGTTAACTCGTTCGGCGTTGTCGGTACCGCCACCACCCGCCGTCACACCACGACTTATCTGTTCCTGGCCGCGGATCCGACGCGACGGTACACACACCTCACACGTAACACACGCGCCTCACACACCCGTCGTCGACGTCTCGCTCCCGTCACCCCTTCCCCTCAAAATCCAAAGCATATCGATTGTCCTCATTGCTGAGCGCCGTCCATCGATCACGCGCACCCTGTAGGGTACCCCGTGCGAAAAATCCAAAGCGGCCGACAACTTCGCGGCACTCTCTTCCGTCGATCTTGCGAACGCGGATCGAAACTCTCGACTTTCCCCTCACTCCGACGTCGTTGTCGTCGTCCGCTTGCCGCTGCCCGAGAAAATCGACCGTGCGCGCACATGACGTCCTCGCCGATTCGTCACCGTTGCGGTCGCGCGTGACGCTCGAAAACGCGCGCGAACATGGACATTACTGCAGTTGTCGGTCCGGTCGTCGCCCACCGCCATCGCCGTATCCGTCGTGAGCAGCACTATCACCACCGCCCCCACCACCAGCACCAACACCACCGCCACCAATTCTTCCACCACTACCGTCACCAACACCACAAACACCACCGTCAACACCACCATCGCCACCGCCAACGCCAACGCCAACACCTTCGCAATCGTCGTGCGACCGTCGAGATCAGCCACGCAAGTGAGTGCGAGAACCGATCGACATGACATGCCACCCCCAAACGCTGCACACGGTCGCTCTTGCATAAACGGTGCTTATCAAACATTTTCGGACTTATAATTTAACGTGAAATTTTTCATCTTCCTCTAGGGTTTTTGAAGAGTTGAATTTTTTTTTTCCATCGAAATCGTTAAAACAACGGAGAATTGTTTTTCTTAACTGAAGGACCACCATATCGTATCGAAAATTCTTGTAACATTTTAACGCCTTATCATCAATTTTATAATTTATTCGGCGAGAACGGTTAACGATTTATTGTACAACAGTAGAGGCCCGATCCCGTTTCCGATAAATATCCGTCGTTGTTTTTTTTTAAGTTTTATTCCGAATGTTAGTCTCTCCAAAGCCAATTTTTTTTTCATCCCAACCGGGTCCGACAGCCGTCGTACTACGCGTAAATACCTATATCCGTAAGCTGAGCTCATACCGGATGGAATACAACCTTTGGGCTTTGTTTTTTCTTTTTTTATGACGAAAATATACATAGGTATATTGAACCTCGGTCGTCGATAACAGTAATGAATTATTCATAAAGCGCAGGGACGATTTTACACTGCAGCATTTATCGATTTACACGATTCCCTGCACAAAGTCATGCCACGTACACTCGGAACAATAACGCGACGCGTTAATAATTTCGCGTTTATCTCGACCCGTGCTGTAATGCAACGATGCGCGGAAATTCCATGGGTTTTTCACGGATTATTTTATCAAAAGAACTTAGGAATTTCTAAAAACTACACATACTGAATACTTTTTGTATGCAGTACAGCACGATTATCTGTTTTCAGTTATTATAACGTGACCAAAATAGAAATCTAACGGTGGGGAACAATGTCAGGACAAATTTTTCGATGAAATTATGTACACGTTGTATTATATAATATATTGTTCATTTATTTCCATTAAACCTGTGCACATTTTTCACAATTTGAATTGTTCGTGTTTTTATGATACTAACAAAAAATATTAAAACCCATTCGAGCAAGAAAAAAAAAATTTAATTATAAATACTCAATTTAACGACATCGCTATACGTGTACTCGTATACAAAGGGTACGATTTGTTTTCATCCGAAACCTTATAGAGCTCAACTTAAAGACGTTCGATTCAATTTAGTTAGACCGTGCGGATAAAGGTATTTAAATGATATGAATAATACGTGCGTGTATGCTGTTGATCTAATATAATAAGCATTTCTAGTTATATATATATATATATATATATATTTTTTTTTATTTATTAAACACCACCTTCATAAGATTGAAAGGAAGGGATTATCCATCGTAGTTTATCATTGAGTGTGTGGTTCTACTGAATTGAGCAAATTATTTAAAAACTCATAAATTTCAATCTCGTTTTTATGATTTTTTAGATTGATATTTTTATATTTTTATGTTTTAAATTCAAACGCAAGTTTAAGACTTAAGTCACGAAAAGTGCCTCAGTATCCTTATGGCTTTATATTATAGTCCTTTTGATATATATAATTAGAAGTATAATTACTCAGGTATATTACATTGTAGGACAATATATAAGAAAATAGAACGGGATGAAATGAGAACGAAAGAGTCGTGATGAATACATAATTTTATGGGATTAGACGGAATTATAAATGAGCGCATAAGTGGCAGTGTGGGTGTTTCTACTTGTTACTGATAAAACGAGAACAAATTGGTTGTTGGGAATTTATGAAATTTGTCGAAAAGAGAAATAAATTCTAAAAAGAATACGAGAGGAGTAGTAATTTGAGGGTTCTATAGTACTTTCCCTCTACAGATATACATAATTAATTAATTACGTCACAGTGCTCGTTTCATTCAATAAAAACAATCGTTTAAGATACGAAATGCATGTGATGTATTTTATCTGCTTTGAAATGGAACAGTAAAGAAATAATCCAACAGCTCGAGACCTATGGCGAAATAAGATATTGCAGTACTTTAGAGTTGTCTTGACAAATCGACTTGTATATATAACAGTCAAATAGCCAGAGAGGGAAACTAAAATTATTCAAGAATCCCTCGTTGATCACACGCATTATACAATTTTAGATATCAAATGTATACAAAATAATCTATAGTATTATGATTAAGTATACAAGTTTCCAATGCCGTGGGGATGACCGCGGTGGAGTTGGCGTGAAATTAAAATCGCTAACTCCACCGCGGTCAGCCCCATAGTGATTTTAGTCGTCTACAAAAAGATAGTAATGATGCAAATCATTCCTAAGGTTGTTGTCTTATTGAAGCATACATAACGATAAGGCATATATATATATATATATAGGAATTGAATAATGTATACTCGTGTAAGCAGCTAAAATATATGTTAATATATTTATTTAATGTTTATTTGGTATGATAGTTTGGTTAGCTTAATTAAGGTGATTTTTATGTTATTTAAATGTTATCTTATTTTTAATTTTAGTATTGATACCAGTAGTTTTGAAAAACTAATGTATTAAGTAGGTGTTGTGTTCCCCAAGTATTTCTTTCATAGTTGATGAATGTTTGTGGATAGTTCTTGTACAAGTGAATAGTGGACCATCCGGTACTATGTGTTTTATTGTAAGAGGTTCGGTGTGATATTTGTATCCTTAAATATTATAATATTATATTAGCGACAGTGATGAAGATATTGTATATCACTACCATGTAATGCGTGTCAGAAGAATAATAATATATGAAAACGATTACTTAAATATTTGGACAGTTTTTGGTCCATCTTTACTTTTACCTGTCACCATGGTGTATAGTCCCATGCATGAGAAGAATTTATCGTATTTTAATTAAACAACCGCTTTTCCCCAAAGAAACAAAGAAAGAATATATCATTACTGAAGTAAATATAAGGTGTAAGCAGATACATATCAAAATAAAAATATAATATTATATATATTATATCTGCACATGAATAAATAATGAAATATTCATGTGGCTATAAAAATACAATCCCAACACTATAATTACATAATAAATGAATGATGATATTATAGATAAAAATAACTTTACACGGGTAAAAAATTCTAATAAAAAAAAGTTAGAGGCGTGAACGTAGAATTTCCTTCCATGTCAAAAGGTATAAAAAAAATATATTTTTATAATATAGTAAATATTATTTATTTTAAAAGAAATATTGTATCATAATATCTAAAACAAATAAATGTTATTGTTTTAATATAAAATGTTTATAATAATGACCATTATGTTTTTTATTTGTTATAATATGATTCAATAAAATAATAATTCTCATAAATATAATATGATAACAATCAACTAATTAAATACTAACTAAATAATAGAACTAACTACGATAAGCCATATTAACTATGTAAATGTTTGTAAACGAGAATAGCTTATTAAAAATCAAAGCTAAAGAGAAATATTAGTTTATAATAAATTAAGACCGTTATTAAATTTTTCTAAATTCAAACATAGATTTTAGCTATGAAATTATTAGTCTATTCACTCTAAATATATCTTTAAAATGTGTAAATTTAGAGGTTTAATGATATTTTTATAAATTAAAGATGATATTAAAAATTATAGTAAATTTAATAAATATCGAGTAGGAAATAATGTAAAATGTGTTTTTTTTAATATTTACTGTTTTATAATCTTAATTTTGAACTAATGAACCATTGACAATATACTTTTACAAAATAATCTAATGTATTTTTAGATATATATATATATTTTTTTTAACTTAACATTCATAGTTGACCTAATTTATTTTTGTTTTATTCCAATACATACCATCTCTGTGTAAATTATCAATACATATATAATTTTTAATTTATTATTTATACAAATGAAGATTGTATAAGTATGTAAATAGTAAATACGAGCTACATATAAGTACAATTAAAAATCACATAATAGTTTCTAATTGCTTCGTAACTCGGAATCTTGACATTTATAGATTTAAATGTATGTATTATGAAAATTATTTCCTCAAAATGTGAGTAGCATAAAAGCAATAGAGAGAAACCGTAAGCACTTATTACTGGTGAAAGTAAAGTAGTGGAAGGGTAGAAATATGGAACAAGGAGTTGTTGATTTGTGAAATAAATAAAAAAAAAGAGATAGAGAAAATAAAAGTTACTCTTCATATCTGTACACATTTTTTAATAATTCTGTCCAAGCATTATCTTTTGTTATAGAGTTGTAATATTCCTCATATATGTAATTTATTCAAAGTCGTTCAAAAAATGGAATGCTTTTTAAACGTAGCCTGTATCGTTTTTTTCGAAAGACACTACCGCTACTTTACTGCGACGAAAATTATAATATGTACCAACAATTAGAGAATCGAAAACCACTTAACAAGACTATAGTATTTTAAGTTTTTATCGGCACGGATACCTACAAGTATAACGGTCCGAGTTTGTAAGAAAGAAATTGCATACTTATAATTTGATTTTGTTTTAACTTGCCCTGCTGTATACAAGTTTCGTGATTTAAAATTTGAAACTTTCATTCTTTCATATCTTATATGTGTGGCGGATTGACAAAATGTACTTTTCTACCATATCTGTAGGATTTTGTCCGAGAAAAATAATAAATGATAACTGCTATACTTTCCTATAAGTTTTTTTACATTAATTATGTTTAAGATTTTGTGAAAACGTATATACGAGTATGTGTGGCTTCAAAATGAAGTAAACATTATTTTCCATAAATAAGTTTTATCAATATTCTCATAACGTATTTTATTTGACAAGATCAAAAATTATACACGGGTTGTATTTTTAAATTTATTATTTTACATTATCTCCACAACTTTTTTCAATCCCACGGAAGAATTGAAAAAAATTGAAAAATAATAATTTTACGATAAAATAATTACATTATTACATGAATAATTTTATATTTTACGATTTCAAAATTTAAAGATAAGAACAAAGAATAAATTAATTGCGTGAATTCACTTGAGCTATGATATTATAAATATTTGATTGTTATATTACACCGATTTTTGACCATAATTGTTTTTCCAGTACAGCTCTTTATTCCAAATATATACAAATACTACGACAACATACTAAAACTTAAAACCAGCGTCTAATTGACTTTTTGTATTTTAAACTTGAGTGTGTAATTTTTTTGGAGGAAATGGATTAAATAATATAATAAGATTTCAAAACGTTCAGTGCATAATATTGTGTGAATTGTAAAACAGTGCATTCTCTACTGAAATTAAATTCAAATTTATTTAAGTTATATGTATATATGAAAAAGTATTGAATAAAAGCGATTTTGACGTATTGTGTGAAATAATAATTATCCATCAGAACATACTTTGCTGGAAGGTCTGCGTTTTTAGATACTGCGTTAATAAAATACCACAGCAGTACTGTACTATTGCGTGAACTATGTTAGAGAAATTCGATTGAAGTTCGTGTACACTGTTCACCGTGCATATCCAGGCGGCCGTGGTATGATTAAAATCCCCAAAAAAGCTTGAAATATGATTATAACATAATCATATAATATTTCTAAATGATATTCTTATAAATGATTGAATAAATTATTCTGCGTCAACAAACACACATACTATGATGATATAGAGACGTCCTTCAGATCTTACGTTATAGCACATATACAGTGTTCGTGTTAAAATGTCTAAGATAAATTAAACGTTTCCACCATCGGAATCTGAAATGTCGGTTCTTAATATTTCTAAAGGACGAAATCTCAGCGGAGAATCGGAGCCGAGAGAAAACTATATTTGATGGAGGGTTTATCTTTATTGGTTTAAGATATTTGCTATGTCCATTGGTTGGACAAACATTCTGTTACGGAAGTCACAATTGCGGAAAACGCTTTTCGTACTTTTTTTATTTTACCATTACCTTTATATATATATATATATACATGTACATATTTCGCTTTATAATTTAATATAACGGCTATGAAGAAAACTAAAACAATTAGTTTTCTCTGAGCACAGTGATAGGAATTAATGAAAAATGGTATTGTGTTGGAAAATTGGCTGTGTCATGGTAGAAAAGTCACTTCTCAATAATACATCATTTTAATAAAATATTTACAAATGAAAAAGAAATCGCTGGTGTTACGTGTGGTGTACTGTTTTTACTCAATCCAGCGAAGGGGAAAAAATAAAACAAAAAAACACCTTTAACCGCATGAATATTTTGTTTGCATCGAGAAGAAAATCGTAAAACACTGCAATTTCTTTGGATGAATATGAGACTGTATGGAACAACACCATTATTTTCCGATGAAAAACGGGAAGATAAAAAAATAATATCAACAAAAGAATATGAATCTGAATAATAACCAAAATATACGGCAAGTCTCGCACCCTCACATGTCGAACAAATAAAATATAATATAAAATATTATAAATACGTCAATTCAAAACGGATAATAATATTTTACGAATATCTGACATCAAATAATCTGCACGACGAACTTTATTACCAATACAGTTTTTTATATTTTTCGGTCGATATAAAACAATAGGCCATGCACATTATAATATCAACTACATGTTATTCTCAAATAATACTTTAATTTAATTTCAACTTTTTCGTTGCCCAATATACAAATATAGTATATAATATATAATAAATAATTTTAGTTTTTCATCATCCTACAAAACGAAATTCGTTTATTAAAGGCTAGTATCACATTCTAAATATGTTTTCAGTAAATTATTTGTAACGTCTACATCGTAAAAATAACTTTTTTTTTTGCGAACTTGATGTTATGTTTTCGAATAGAAAATTAGAACGATATTGATCAATATTGACGTTATTATTAATATTATTATTAATAGTCCATGAACAACCAACCAACAGTTCGTTATTAAATGTAGAAAATAGTAAATGTTCGAGACGTATTAATATATAATTACCATCACAAATATAATTAAAAACTTTAAAATTAACATTTACTTTTTATTTGAATTTAATGCATTATGTATTACGTTTGGAATACCTCAAATTAACACGGCTATACAATTATTACACTAGTGCCACACCTGGTTGCTTGAAATAAACTGTGAAAAATGACGTGTCACTTAACACCAAAATGCACCAATTACAACAGGATGTTAACTGACAGTTTAAAACAAATTGACTGTACCACGGAATTAAATGAAAATAGCGATTGTCAGGTAAGTTACTGCTTTTGGTGAGCTTCAAGGGCGGGTGGTATCCTTGTATAGAATTTTCAAACGACTAATATCACATTCAAATCAATATTCCAAGTGGAACAGATGATATCCAAATATTCTTTATTGTGTAACGTCATGATTCAACATATCTATAATTTCGACTCTTTTTAAACGTGTTATTTTTTTTTTCAAATTATTAATCAACTTATATTTGTTATACATATATACTGTGTAGGCATAGTGTAATACAAAAAAAAATATCATTAGATTTCGGTTAATAAGGTATATTTTATGATAAACGATTAATTGAATAGATTACGGGGAATATAAAGACAATAGAGAGATACCGATTACCGAACAAAATAATCTGGATGAGGTTTTCATAGTAACATATCGGCTGTAACACGATTGTGCAATTTTTCCTTTTTTTTTTACCCGACTAATTACACCACGATTGCGTCACGATCCCTTTTTATCTGATAAAATAACAACACCATTGCGCACCAAATAATAATATGTGTATATACTATGTATAATAATTTATGTACAACATAAAATAATGTATACAATACATACTTTCTATAATTTGCATATACATGCACTCAAATTATTAATTCACAAAATGCACTTTTTATAAAATCGAAATGAAAAGTAGATTGAGCTAATAATAGTTATAATAATAATATCGACTAATGACTGACTATCATTATAGAAAAAAAAACAATTTTTAATAAAAAAAATTTCGACCATTGACCATGTTAGTTATATACACTTAGCATATATGTAATTTAAAAAAAAAACAATTTTTAACCAAGCTAACGATGATAATTTGTTGACAGTCCTAAGCCTGAAATAATTGGGAAGGAAAATTGTGAATTAATAGATAATACGTTTGAGTGTATGTATATGAAAATGATTTGTAGGAAGTATGTATTCTATACATTATTTTATGTTGTACATAAATTATTATACATAATATATACATATATTATTATTTTGTGCGCAATGGTGTTGTAAGTTTATCAGATAAAAAGGGATCGTGGCGCAATCGTGGTGTCATTAGTCGGGTAAAAAAAGGAAAAATTGCACAATCGTGTTGCACCTATCATATCATTAGATTCGAGGAACATCAATATAATGTTTCAATTGTATATTTCATAAATTATGTGTATTAACAATTTATCCGTCGGGTAATTTAGGCATGCAAATGTTTACCACGAAGTCATAATTGAATTAAATATTTACTTATTTTCAAAAATATTTTTTTTGAGTCCTTGCTCCATATTATTTTTCTTTTCAATTATATTTCCTTGTATTCATACGCTTACCTTTATTTATTCATGAATTACGTTTATTATTATTCCGTATATATATTATAATTATTATTACATGAGCATATAGTACTTGCCATATAAGGTGTTTATAGTACATTATACTCATATTTTTCGAACTAAAATGAATAAATTAGGATAACGGTAAAAAAATTGATGTAATTCTAAACATCTTTAATTATATGTATTTATTGCTAATAAAAATTTGCAAATGCTATAAAATCTGAACCATGGTGATTATTCTCTAAGTAAAAATAAATGTCGCTGAATGAAACGTTATAGTAGTTGTATTATTTAAATAAATTTTACAGATAAAATTTATTTTTATTTTTATTTTTAACGTATGAGTTTATATTTATTAAGTCGTGGCCAAAAAATACCTACAAAAGCTTATCTTATTCAAAAATGTTTACCTGTATTTAACTTTAGATACACATATATTTACATGAATACATTAATTTCTACGTTAAATAAAATAATAATAATAACTTGTTACTGAATAACTAAGTTTTTCTACAAAAATCAATGAACTTTGTTTTTTTTTTATAAATATCAAGTTAATGATAATATTGCAATCAACGACATACGTTACACGTATATGTAAATTATATAAATATGTAATGCATTCAATTCAAAAGATTACTAGAAAGTTCTACTATCTTAAATCTCAAAAAGAATTAAACGAATAATATTTATTTAAATAACATCATAGATTATTAAAATACGTAGTATACTAGTGTTTATAATCAATGATATACGAGAATGATACGTATAGTTGCATAGTAATATTATAAAATAAATGCAATTTATTTTTTTTGTGATTTTATTATATTTAAAAATGTAGGAATAAAACTTTAAACAATAAGTGTTTATGTGATTTAACAAATTTTATCTTTAATACCTATTCAAAATTTGTCGTGAAATAAAAGATTTTCAAACTCTGAAAGTTCATTGAATGTATTATTATAATTAGTGAAACTTAATTTACAATATTAGAATACTATATTGAACATTTTGGTTATTATTATTAATGTTTATATTGATTCGAATTTTCGTGTACTTATTCCTATACGATTCAGATTTAAATATGTATTGCTTTTCAGTTTTAATAATTTAGTGGGATCCATGCAAAATAATAAAAAACCAAATTTCAAACTTCACTTTTCCTTACTTGTTTAATCCGTTTGCTCAAGTATATATTTTATATTATACAATAATACGCTAAAAGGGACAACTAAATATTGTAGTTGAATAACAGAGAGTACCAAAATATGGAAGTAAAATATAGTGTAGTTATACGTATGTATATATAATCAAAATGTTTTGTATACGATCAGGATTTTTACTCAAATTCATTATTTACTATGTCTATTCAACGTTAATTTATAATCCCGGCTTGTGAATATCACTGACTTTACAAGAACATAGTAATTCATAGATAAATTCAGACGCTATTCTTCCACTCATACAACTCGGGGAAAAGAAACTTCTTGGACGTATTTACAATCGTACAGTATTATATACGATTTTTTTCCGAAAATAATCTCAACGTCTACCCCGATTTTGCCATAATTTTCTCTGACTTCACGGTCAGAGATACTATACTATTATTTTTACCTGGAATCAGTGCCTTTTTCATTTTCTGACCATTGTCCTTACTCTTCTGCTGCGTTATATGATAAATTCTCAACCCCACCGTAAAATAACTTCCGCCGATAAAGAGTCGCTAGTCGAATCACTTCTCCGAATCACATTCCAAGAATCTACTTATGTATATACATACACGCATATAATATTTCCATTTATACACTGAAAAAAAAAAATGAAAATAATTTTGCACTTACCTACTGTAATGTTATTAAATTAGAAAAAAAAGAATTTACACACATTACTAAAATTGTGTATGATATATTTTTTTCTCGTTAATTTTTTCAATTTCATAAACATATCAACTTATTATGATATTCGAAAGTATTATCATAGGTATACCTGACATTTTCAATCAAAATATAAAACAGTAGTTACATCTACGGATTATTGAATTAATGAACAAGCGAATCTCTAACGTAATAGAAACATTGCAATAACCAATTAGTGGGAGTATATAATAAATTATAACACATAGACGATAAAATGTTATAAAAATTCAAAATATTATTCTGATTAAAATTATTGAGTTATTATTTATTTTTGAATTAGAAAATTATAATTGCAAAAAAAATTGAATGCATAAATATATAATGCATTTAAAAATAAAAATAGAACTAATAAATAAAAATAAGCTTCCTTTTTAAATTGTACTCACAAATAAGTAAATTATTGAGTACATAAGTATAACCTAGATATACTTTTTATTACTCAGATCAACATAGATTCTACATAAACATTAAATAATATAATAAATCAACTTAATTTTTAAAACGTTCATGATTTAAATAGATATTCAAGATCACCTAATTCAAAAAAATAAATATTAAGTATGTTTAACGATTTTCTTCTTTTTTTTATTACAATTTTTACTTCTATTCGTATTTTAATAATTTAAAATGCTTGATTTAAGTTATAACATTATACTTTATGCATGGCAAAGAATTCAACTAAGTAAAATTACTAGGAGTTATTAGGTAAGTCTACTATAAATGACTGGTAAAACGTTATTTTATTTCACAGTAAATTATACTCAAATTATTAACATTATAATCATATTAGTTCCGGCATTGCATGATAATTAAAGTCTAGAGAAATGTACATAAATATAAATTATAATATCATTAAAAATGTAATCATTGGAATACACGATCTTTTGCAAAAAAAAATTGACTAATTTAGCGATGTTTTAGTGTGTATATTTTTAATTTACTGTAATGTTTTTAACAACGAACAGAAATTTTTTTTATTATTTTAGATAACTATTATTTTATAAAAATATATTATTTGGTTACATACATTAATGTATGTATTTTCTTATAAAACATTTATTGTTATTAGACATTTTTAATCGATTCGAAAAGATTCGAATACTCAAAAATCGTTTGGAGTACAGCAAACAAATGTCTTTTATATATTCTTTTCTTACCTGTCTGACGTTTGAGATTCGAAATATAAATCACTGCTTTCTTAACATATACATGACTCTTACACGAAAGCAACATTTTTCGAGCAGTCAAACAATATTTATATGGGTCAAAATATTCAACACGCAACGTCGAAACACAATGGGCAAACACTATTGATTGCAATCGATATCAAGTTATACTAAGGAACATTTTCTGAATGTATGTTTTCAGAAAACTACTTCATAAAATATTATTTTCTTCTTTTAAACTGCTTTTGGTGGAAAATGAATTATATTCTATTATTTTGATTTTAAAAACCTTATAAATTTAAATTATTAAATTTCCACAAAATAGACATTGGTCAACGACCCCACTTCGTCAAATAAGACAAAACGGTTAATTTTTTGATTTAAGCTAGTTCAGTGTTTCTCACCCAGAAGTACACATAATTCTGGTAGTACGTGAAAAAATACAAAGGAAAAATATTATTAAAACGGAAAATGTAAAATGTATGTATTTGAATTAATAGATAATTTATGAAATATTTGATAATGAGCATTATGTTTATAAAAAGGGCATTATCATCATACATGTTCATTAAAATAAGTATATTAATAGATTTTTTAATGAATTTAGACTTATGAATTTACATATCATCTGTGGGATCAGATTTAAAAAATTAAGTGTTGTCAAACAACCTCAAAAATCATTTCAAAGTTAAATGGAGAAATTTACATTTTTTTTATATACATTGTATTATAAATCGATGCATAATGATTAAAATAAATAAATATTTCATAATAAATAGAGGATACGTAAAACAATGGCGAGAGGTTAATGAGTACGTGATGAAAAAAGTATAAGAAACGCTGCGTTAGTCCACGAAAGCAATATACGTAAATTTGATAAGTTAACTTCAGTTAATATTTATCTTTAATAAAAATTAAAACTAAAATAATAATCCTTTTGTTCTCGTTATTTTTAAATTTCACATAATTTTCAATTTTTTAAATATTTTTTAATTGAATTTTTCATTTTTTACATTATTATCGCAACGTTTTGAATTACAGTAGTTCATCCGAAATTCGTTAGCGTACCTATAACGTCAATATTCAATTGAATAAAGCCTTTATTTTACTTTTATGTGTATTTTTTATTCCCCTATATATAATTTTACATTGAAATAATACTCTATACACCACATCTATATATTTTTTTTACTATTTCGTGAAGGTAATAACATTCCTTAGAATTCATTGAACATATAACCATTTATTTCAATTTTACGCATGAAATTACATTTTATACACAGAACTCGCAACTAAAATGTATAATAAATGTTACTATAACTTGAAAAATTGGATTTATGCATACATAAGTGACATAATTAATCTTCATTAGTTTACCAGTGGAAAGTTGATAGTAAGGTATAAATAATAGTGTATTTCTGTATTATATTAGTTGTGAGATTCTAGACATTTTGTGGTGCCAAGTTTTTTTTATACGATATTTTATCATTTGTTTTATATTTTTACAAAAATAACTGTATTATGACTTAACAATTTAAAAATAATTACAATGTCCACATAACGAATTGGTTAATTTTAAGGTTTTAATAAACAGGTTTGATATATCATTTCAGTTGATCAAAGTTTAATATTTTAGTATTTTACCAGCACCAAAATATGATGGTTAAAATATTATGTATTTTATGAATAATATAATGTTATAACTCCATTTAACATCGACTAAACATTATGTAATAATGGTTCCATAAAATATTTCAATGTGTTTAACTCACTAAAGTTATCAATTTTATAATATTATATTTATTAACTGAATCGATCTAATTTTGATTTGGACCAATATTTATTGTGTACATAATACACGCAGTGAGCAAATTTCGATATCCACTTTTTTTAAGTTAGATATTTAAAATAAATAATTTGAATAATATTTTACATGTACAATTAAATTATTTTGTTGATTTTCTGCAATCAGCTAAAAACAATTTAAATATTTTATGCTAACTAACTAAATGCTAAATATTAATATATAAACACATTATTTAATCATAAAGTTTATAAAATGCCGTTTTTTTAATTTATAAAAATATACGTAAATATTTATTTTATGAATGAACAATTTATAAAAATAAAATATAGAAATATTAATACTTGAAGCAATGCTTAGCAACATTCCCATTCAACAGTTATTTATAAGAATACACATAATATAAGCTTGAAATATGATTTAATAATTGCATCTCTGCAGTTAGGATTATAAATATGAAGCATGTCACATGAAACTTTCACTTTGAAATACTTAAATCTTGATACTTTCATCCTTATTGAAATATTGAAACATACATTTTTTTTTTTAAAACATTTTGATTTTTTAATATATTTCTCTAAATATTCTATCTTAAAATTCCATGTAGAAATATGTTATTGCTGACAATTAGCCTATTATTTCCAAATCGTTAATTATAGAAAATCGATTCCAAACTACTATGCTGGATAAAAAGCTAAATATCTTAGCTTTTATGATCATTGAAAGTGACATTTAAGTATGAAGAATTTACAATCTATATTGTGAATATATGTAAACAAATTGTCCACCAGGTCATTTACTTCATTTTGATAAATTTATCGTTATTGAAATTTTTAAATATTCAAATTTTTAAAAACGATAAAAAAAATCATTGAACACATGTTTTAAATCAAACCATCCACATAAATTCGTGTATACTCTTATACTTTATTAATAACATATCTACGAAATAATAAATGTTATAAAATTAAAAATAAAAATTATAATTTTATCATTATAGTAAAGAATGGCAGTAAAAATATAGCCCACGGTCAACTACAAAATTCATTTTATAATCCCACGCTAACATAAGCATGTATGCTGCAAATAACGGGGATAATCTTTTAAACGACCTTTTTTCCAATTAAAAATGTACATGTTATCATAATAAACAAAAAAGAATAAAAATTATAACTTTTACTATACAATATTTTGGTTATAAATATGATACTAAAATAACTAACATATAGGTTGTGTATTACATAAATTCAAAACAAAAAACCCACAAATTTTGATTACCTACCTACGCTTAAAACTATGAGAAAGAAACATTCAAGTATTTTTCAAAGTCTGTAGTATATTATAATTTATATTTTACAAAGATTTATATCAAGTATGAATAATCATCTCGATAAAATCATTTTGAACCAAGTACAATAATTGTCAGTTGGCACTTTTTGTTTCAAGAGTTAAGTGATATATTTTATATCCATAAAGTTGGCATCGCTTATATAGAATGCTCGATTCAATAGTTTATAAAAAGCATATTTAGGACGTGTTATTAGATTTGGTGAAAATAATTTTAAAGTTTGTTAAAATTTCTTTCTAAATCGATGAAAAATGATGACAACATGTCATTGGGTGGCACTGCAAAGTTCAAAGTTGTTGCTTTCTCGTTAATGATTTATGAAGTTATATACAAAAGAAAAAATTTGAAAACTGAAAGATAATTCCATATAATGGGTTGAAAAAGTTAATGTATTAATTTATTATTTCTTTTTCATTATAGCTATTTTTTTTCATCATGAAACAAATTTTTTAAAAATTTTAGCACATTTATAATGCATAATTTATAAATTAGTAACTATTCATAATTGAGTTTTTTATATTATATGTATTATAATTTATAACCAATAATATTCTATACTTTTGGTATACGCTTTATAATAGATACTAATAACATTATATAAATAGGATATGTTCAGAATTTTGCACTGAAAAAAAAAGAATATCATAAGTTCTACGTTTTATAAACTTCGATACTATAAAAATATAATCATTTAAAAATTAAAATATCTGTACCTAATACTATGATTATCAAAATCATAAATACATCTATTGTGATTTTAAATTAAATTACATTCCTCACAATAATAGTTCTAGAATCGTTTAATAAACAAAAGTATAAGGGAATATTATAAAAAGAAGAATTAATGATCAGCTTTAAAATTAAAATTAAATAAGCGATTTTAAAGATAATTAAACTATGGCTTTAATAAATATCCAATTTAATTTAATTTTTTTATTTTAATTAAATATTCTCAAGTAATAAATTCATAAAACGCTATAATATTACTTATTCCGACGGCGCTTCAAAATAAAGATAGTTCCCCTCTGGGCTACCTTAACGGCCATCCATTGAAAATTTACTACCTGCGTGTAATACAAAAGGGTTTCTCAATATAGCTCAGCATAAAATATGAAATAAAATAGGGTTCTTTTCTTGTTTTACTTTACCGTCACGCTAAAGATAACCATTTTATTTTAACAAAGTTTCAATATACAAGAAGATACATTAGATATGTATGTAATATTTTTAGATACAGTAAGAAAGTTCTCTTTTACCTCGCTGTCATAATTGATTACACTTAATTAATCTAAAATGTTTTAATATTATTTACTTCATATTTTTCTTTTATCTTTCTTTCCTTTTTTCCTTTTTCTTTTAACTCCAAACGTAGAATCACATTTCTACGACATATACAATTGATCATTCATGACGTACGTACCTATTGTGCTAATGGTTTTGGAAACAAATTTTGTACCTATAAGAAACATGAGAACCTATACCTGAAACAATTATTTAGCTTAGAATAGAAAGGATTTTCTTTAAAATAAAAACGTTGTACATTATATTTTGTCTTTTAGATCATTTTATTATATAATATATTTTTACTAAGTACCCAACGTATATATACATAATATTTAGAACAAAGGGTAACTTATTTAAATTATTAGATTAAAATATTAATAGATTTATTTGAATTACAGCAAAATCCTTTTAATAGAGATGAGATTAATGTTATAAAATTATTAAAAACTCAAATGTCAGTGAAAATACTATTTACACAATAATATAGATTGTAGTTGATAAAATACGTGCCTACAATGACGTTTAATTATAGTGATTGTATATAATTAATTAACAATAAGGTTAAAACCTTATTGTTAATTAATTATGTTTATGTAAAAACATAAAATTTATTTAAACATAAAGACCATGCACATAGTGGTATTATATTAGTTTATTACATGATAATTACATTTTTTCCTTAGTTTTAGCATTATTTTAGTTAAAATATTTAAAAAAAAGTTTTTATATAATATTATAATAAATATGTAATTTTGCAGACTCTCGTCTTAATCATATTGAAAATTAACTTTTAAATTAACATATTTATTCGTATTTAATTTTGACTTACACCAAATAAACCATTGTATATGATACATAATTTCAAGTTTTAACAGTAAAAATCTCAGATTATCATAGAAACCGTATTTAGATACTATGTTTTCAGTTCTACGAAAACCACAAACACACGTACTCTTATTATAAAAATGTATACATGTATACACTATAAGGGTGAGGGCGTGAGTGCATATGTTGGATTAAAGTCGTGATACATGTATACAAATTTTTACAATTTTCGGGCTTATCGCCATATATAAAATTATAAAATCGATAGTTTGCCACACATCGCTTTATAGCGCACGTACAAAACGTTTGAGGTAAGCCAAACGTGCAAAGTATGCAAATTACAATTCAAACTAGTAACGCACGCATAAATTGAAATAAAAGTTTTATTTAGGGATTCCTAATTTATTACATTATTATTACAACATTACTGGAATCTACAAAATATTAACTATCCAAAGTAAGAATTATCTGTTCACTTAATAATAAAAATAACGAATATTTTATTTTAAATCCAATATCAATTCTTATTAAATGCAACATACTGATTTAAAATAAACTGACAAGTTCAATGTAGTCTTAATGATATCGTAATGCAAAGTTATAAGACTATAGAGATTTGTTATTTTGCTGCAAAATATTCATGAATATTTTAGAAGTTTTCATATACACCCTCGAAAAATTAATCAAGAACAATGGTTTAAATATAGTTCATAATTCTACAAATGCATATGATAAAATAATAGAGTACAATAAATACGTTTATAAATGATAGTATAATATACTAGGTACTTAGATATATAACATAAAATTAGAAAAAAAATCTTATTAAATTACTTACTGAGCAATTTATTTCTACTACCAACATTCATACAAGTATTAATTTAAAAATTTTTAATTTTTTTAATAGTTGTTTTTTTTTTAATTCTTAAAAGTTATTTAATGTTAAATATTTTAGTTAAAAATATTTACAACTCGCTTATTAAGTCTAAGAAATAAATGCAAAATAACATTGACTATTATTATTTGTATTTTAACATAGAACAAACAGATAAACGGTATCTAATGCGTGAAGTTCAAATTTCAAGTAGATTCTATAATAAAATCCTGTACTAAACCCAAAGGAATAACTACACAAAACCCGGATAAGGGTCATGAAGCCCAAAGGTATAATTTAAAATGATGAAAATAAAATTTAATATGGAGTTTAAAAGCTTATAGCTATAACTAAAAATATTAAAGCTTATGATATTTATCATATGCACATTCAGTGTTCTCAAAAATATAATCAATTCTCAGCTAAAATTGAAATAACAAAACAAAACCTAACGAATAAAATCAGACCATACAATACATATCAATAAATTAATCAATAAAAGATACTTCCGTCAACTCTTAAAAGCTTCGATTATATATTGAATATAAGATATTTTGATATTTTAAAACACATAAACAAAGAAAGCTCCATAAACATAATTTATCAGATCCTCTGAGACCTGTATTTAAACATAATACTTAATATATGAATTTAATAGTGCCTTGTAATAAATTCCTCACTATTAAAATGTTCATATTCTTGTCAATCAAAATATGTATGTAATGTATATGATCTAAATAAAATTTGATGTTATTTAACTTATTTCAAAACAATAGGCCCCTTTATTATTTACCCTTTACAATATTATACACTTATAAAACTTAATACCATACACTCGTGTTTTCAATGTACAGTGTGTCTAAAAAGTTTGTAAATCTCAAATTTGTAGTGAAGATCTGATTCAACAACATTCAACGTTGTACAAATTTTAAACTCGTATAGCATTGAATTAATCTTTAGCTAATTGCTTGTTATACTTATCATGTGTAATTAACACTGAACGTTTAAGATTTCTAAACTTTT
The DNA here is from genome assembly GCF_003268045.1 of Sipha flava. Lineage (NCBI taxonomy): Eukaryota > Metazoa > Arthropoda > Insecta > Hemiptera > Aphididae > Sipha > Sipha flava. The sequence continues at coordinate 31,013 of NW_020272853.1, read as the reverse complement.
TAGTTTCTACACTCATTGTTTATACATATTGGGGTAAGAATATACACGATTAAACTCGTAATCGTCTAAATGTAAAACTTTCTGACTGGAAGAATTAATAGCTAAACCCATAACAGCCTGAATACCTTAACCAGCCTTAAACAAATGGTTATATATGTTATCTTTATGTATATAGAACAATAAATTATGGAAAGTTTCGATCAAACTTTTACAGTATTTGCTTTATACCATTACAAATCAATACACCTTCTTTAATTTGACAAATACACATAGAAATATTATCGAAATGGGAAAAAAAAATAATAAAAATAGAATAGCACAATGTTATAAAATCGCTGATAATTTTTTCGGTGGAACACAGATATTACTATATCATTGATAAATAATGTTAATTTATACATATTAACGTGTTATTAAATTGGTGACATTCATACTGAAAATTATTCCACGCTAATACAACATCCTTAGACAAAATTCAAATTAGACCAGTAATAATAAATACGCAAACAATGCATTCTTATAGTGCATATGGACAGTCGACTATGTGAGTTCCTGTCAAATCGAATTCAATCACAATAATGTTTATATTTTCACCTGAGAACGTTTAGAATAACATTTCGATGATCCATAACCGCTATGCTACACATAGTAAATAATTCTCCTGATAATTTTTACACGAATTTTTAAGTTATGATAGTTGTAAGCTATTATACGTATATATTATGGTATCGGTTCAGACTTCTGAAACGTGTTTTACCTCGAGAAAAAAGTTTTTTGGATGATTCTCGTTTGTTATATCAAATCGAAAAGCAATTCAATTTATTTTCATTGCCGTTACACGCTTGTTTTCTTTATTATGCATATTCGATTATTATACTGTTATATCGTACGTACCGTTATCGACCGGGCACGATCAAAGGTTTCGGAATTGTGCAAGCATTACTAATTAGTAATCAATGCTTAAAGTTTATGAAATTTACTCAACTCCAAGTATTCAACAAAACTCTTATTGGAGAGTTCCTGGAAACGTTAATTACATTATTGAACATCCAGGAACATATTTGATGGAAATTATAGCATTTAAAATGATTATTATTTTATAAAAATAATATTGAACGTTATAGACGTACGCATACATAACTATTGCGGAACATCGAGTGCTTACTGCTTATCAACACAATAAAGGTGTCTGTAAGGTATATATCTATAAGGAAGACGAAACAAGTATAATTACACAGTTTTCACTCCATTCGTACAGTTTCCATACAGACGAACCATAAACACGACAAAGCACATTATTTGATTGGTAATTGTTTTTCCTTTATTCTGAATAGTAATCAAATGTTATCATTAACATATCCGTAGTTTTTAAAAAATGATTTTTTGGAGCATTCAAGTATTCTGACACCGCATTTTTTATCATTTTTGACATCTCCCTATCTATACGCCAGATAAGTTATCTTAGGTCAACATTTTTCATATATCTCCTCCTTAAATTGTTCTTACTTATAAAACTAATCTCTTCAATTATAAAAAATAACAAGATGCTATTGATTATTCATCGGTTTTTGCTATTTTTTTTTCGCGCATTCTTTCGATAGGTATGATGTAGATATTAGATTTAAGATTTAGCTCCTCTCGCCCAGTGTAAGGGGTACTATTTAGATTTTTCGAACGTCTTAAGTGAAAATTAAACCAGCGACGTAGTGGTGATTACGACGAAATGACCGCCACAAAATAGCGGCTAGTGACGAGCATGCGATGATAAAAACGTCGACGCGATGATCTGTCGCGCGATCGATTGACCGCGCATCTGTGCCCCCACCCCCACCGTTACCGATCCAGTAATAAATCCCTGTCTTGTGGTTTCCGTTTCAGGTATGGCGACCACCGGCTAGCGATGGTGCCCGCGTTCGTATTGGTGTGCAGCCTGCTGTCGGCCATCACCGTGGACTCGGCGTGGTCGGCCAGCGGCCCGGTCATCCAGCAATGTCCCACACACGGCGAGATCGCGCCATGCGTGTGCACGGTGAAGAAGAACGGTGGATTGGACATACTGTGTGAGTTCACCGACTTGCAGCACATATCCAAAACTATGGCGGTGCTCAAGGGCAAACCGTCGCTGGTCATATTTTACTTGAAGCTGCGGCACAACAACCTACCCAAGCTCCAAGGGTTCGTGTTCCTGGGAATGGACATCCGGCACCTGACCATACACAACAGCACGCTGGCCGTTGTGGAAGAGTCGTCGCTCAGCTCCATCGGTAAATAATATTATATAAATATTCGTATGGCGTTAAAATAATCCGGTTTTCAAATACATCTATAAACACTTGCAACAATTAAATAGAAGCTCAAAAATGTGGAAACAGTTAAACCATCAGCACGATATAATTATTATTCTAAAAATTAGTGTGTGTGTTGGTTATTTTAGTATTAATTTGGCACCATTAAATTCCAATTGGTAGGCTTCTTAACCAATCAACAGTCCCTTCTTCCAATTTGTGAAGATCGTTAAGCCCTTTATTAAATGAATAAATAAAACATTCATCAGTTATGTGCTTTATTGTCTGGTTCGGGTATCCACACTCACACCGAGCATTCTCAGCTAAATTCTATTTCGACATGAAGTGACCGCATCTTTCTTGGCCGCACCTAAAGCGGTTTAGAGTAATCCATTATTTCCTTGGCAGTTGGAAACCCGATATCTCTGTTCTAGCTGAGATACGAGGACATAGTTCAAAGTTTTACTAGTAGCCCACGCTTTCTTCCATGGTTCCACTACACCATAACTAGGATCATCCATAATTTTCCAGCTGGGGTTACGAGATTTCAGTCTCATACTTGGTAAATATATGATATCCTCATAAATCGGCAGACCAGAAAGCTTTAAGTATTTTTGCCACTCTCTTCTTAATGCCTCTTCTCATCTAAGTAATGGAGGCGTTATATTAGTCATCACAGGAAGCTATGGGAGGGGAGTTGTTTTCTACGTTACTGATATAGTTCTCATTGCTCTCTTAAGTTGGATATTAATTTTTGATACATGTTTATTGTTAATCCAAACTGGCACGCAGTATTCCGCTGCGGAAAACGCCAATCCTAATATGGCAATCCTAAGAGAGTTAGAGTCAGCCCCCAACCATACTCTGCAATTTTTGATATGATATTATTCCTTGTATTTATTTTCCTTTGATTTAAATTATACAATTACACAAATTTTATTTATCAGGTATTAGTGATATGTAAATATACATTAAATGTTAAACGGTATAGCAAAATAATGATTGCAATTTTTTAATAATAACGAAATTAATAATATTATTAAAAATAAAATGAAATATTTTAATTATTGAGTGTAGTGAGAAAGTTTTTAGTGATTTAATTAGTAAATGGTGGGTGGCCTGGATGCATTTCAAACTCCCACCTGAATTTGGTTCCCACTCCGTTCCTGAATGAATGTATATATAATTAATTATATACAATATATATATATCATTCTATAAAATTTGTATAAACTTGTAAATTGCTATATGGCGTTAATAAATTCAAATGTAATTAAACTAAATTAAAATAATTTATACTGTATACAATACAAGTACCTGTATACATCTGCAAACCAGATTCAAATACGTTAGGTTGTTATTAGTTTTTACTTGATAACCAGCTGGAAAACGTTTTCCTGTAATAGAAAAGTTTGATATACACGCCTAACAAATTAACATGGAAACTTTTATTCTTCAAACTTTTTCGATTTTTTAGTATTTTTGTTACATTTTGAAAGTTTTGCATAGAAATAGATAAAAAAGAAAAAAAACTTTAAAATAAAAGTCAAAGAAAATTATTTATTTTTATAACGTTGCGTTTCGTTATTTATATACAAAAAGATAACAATTTCAGTTAAAGTTAAACAGCTGAACGAAGCTTCTAAATTTGTACAGCGATACTTACTCACAGTTTAAATCAAATATCTTCATTCAAAAATGTTTAAGCAAAATAAGAATTTTCATAAATAAACTTGGTTTTAGGTTAATTTATTTAGATTAATTAATTAATTTAGGTTCAAATAAACTTGAGAATTCTAACAATAAAATTTAAAAAAAAAAAAAATAAGCAAAACTAAGATCCGAACACTTATAAAGCATAATTTAAATGCAATGAATAAATTATAATAATGATTTATAACGACATTTCTTAAACACTTCACAGAATTCGTTAAGATTTCGTAATATTTTGCTTGTTTTTATTATAATAAAAATCAATAACTATTGATAACTGATGAGTAGGTGGATTTTATATATATTATATAATATTATAATATTTGATTATAATATATTTTGCAAATACATTGCAATTAAGATCGACTTCGAGAAGGTGGATGTAATTTTATTTCGTTGTTTTTCTTTTCTTGATATATCTATGTGGTGTATAGACTCTAACGGTTCGAAATCGGTACGAAATAATATTCGATCGAAAATATCAACGTTGAACTCCGCACGTATACTGTTATGACCGTGATGTCGGAGATAGAGAAACAAAAAATAAAGAAAATGTAAAATAATGTAATACGCATTAGAAAATATTAAGAAAATATTATGGACGATAAGGACGCAGGGGGCTCGTTTCAATTCAATATGACATTCCATTCTCTGAGTGCTCGTTAAAAGTCCCTGCTCATCACCACCGGGTTGCGTATAAGAAATAGACGAATTATGTATAGAACAATATTTCATCCCGTTTCGTCCGTCCTGTTTGAAATCGAAATGATTTATAACATATTACTATTATTATTATAATTATTACAAGCAATAGTATAATATTGTAGTATCATGATAAAATATTAGACGTTTCTGCAAAGACGCATATTTTTGTTTCATTTAAATTCTAAATGAAAAATCGACATGGACGAAAATCGGTCGCTACGACGATTGCCTTTTCCGTTTGCGTTTTCGAATCGAGCGTGAACATAATTTATTTCAGAATATCCCCGTAATCGCGGCGATTTGTGATACATTTTTCGTATATATTTAGTATATAAATCACGCTTCGAAAACGCATTACGTATACCGTGCGCCAAGAATATATGCTATTCTAACTTTGAATTTTTTCCTTCGTCGGCACGTCACGACCGCGCATCTTTACGAAATGTTTCCATCTTCTCATTGAATGCTACGCGCATGCAGTGGATATAGTCGGTAACCACTGGTAACACGCGTTCTTAATATTTGACGTTTCGCGATCGATTCGATAAAGTAAGTAATAATACTGTGTGGGTTGCCCCCGACGATGTATTAGTACGATAATGGTACACAAAAACATTTATTTTGCGTTCGATAATCGTAGCGGGAGGCCGAACACACGGAATGAGAAATTATACATGATATAATATTATTCTGTATCGATGTAATAATATTATAATGTCATGACGAAAATTAATAGGTTGATGGGGTCAAAGGAAACGATGGTCGTGATGGTACTATATACTATACATGGTTCTTCAAAACGATCGGTCCCATATCGAGTTATTTAAAAATTTTCTTATTGTTAGCTGATTATGTATAATAACATTCATTCGTAGTTGAGGACAAAATAAAAATATTTAAAATCTAGTAATTCTTCAAAATATAAGTCTAAAAAGACAATTTGCTTAAGCATATTGTATCTGTTGCAACTGATTACAGCGCCATAGTCCGCCATGATTGACACCAATAGTGAACCTAAATTAACCTACCAACTAACTTCATGAAATTCTACATTTTAACCTGACAAAAAGTAGTCCTTGAAGGCAAATAACTCGTTATGAACGTTCCTATGGGTTAACATGAACATATGTTGTGCGGATATAATTAAAACCATCCTAGTTTTACTTTATACTTATGGTACCATTAATACGAAAAAAAAAAAAAATGGCCTTCTAAAATCAAAATCTTAATTCCAATTTAAGGAGGGGGGGATGAAAGTTTTAAAAATTTACAAAGAAGGCAAAAATTAGAAAGACTGAGAAGCATTGATCTAGGAAGTGTGTGACGGTGACGATTGGCAGCAGTTCGATGATTTGAATAAATCTGTACAGTTTTTTTAAGAATTTCTATCGAAACGTTCGATATTACTCGAGTTCAACTAATAATATCAATAACGCTATTGCTCCGTAAAAAAAACATTCTATACAGTAACGTTTCGATTTTACTACTCACTCCAGGTATTCATACTTACTTTTAACTCTGTTAGAACTCATGACTCACATGAACACATGATGTAGAGGTAATTATGAGTCAGGTTAGGGGGTTAGCTATTTTTTTTTTTTTTTTTACTAAGTATAACAATCCGTGGCTGCTGTGGCCATTCGCTATTTTTTCTTTTCTAGGTAACCGATATTTCATACACATATGATATTCACCACTCAAACTGTTAACACTCTGTGCTTATACGTGCAGATAAAATCAGTAGAAATATATATGCGCTCGAGTCGAATGTTAGCAGACTACATATCACTATAAAATAATTGGTCAGACGTAAGCCACTCATTTGAATCGCGAATATTAATACAACGTAATCAAAATGATTGAAATCGCGAAGCGAATAACAATAGTTGGCGTGATCTGATTCATAGATTATTTATCAGCACTCAATGTTCATGAAAATTATACGTACGTAGTGCTATTCAATGCAGAAGTTATTGTGTATAGATGTATTACGCGACAAAACCCGTTTGCGGACAGTTTGGCGTTTTGCGGGACTGGTGTTACGTTAACAAACAATAATAATAATTATTATAAATAAACTTTCGATGTATTATTATAAGCAACCTATCAGGTACGAGCTACCGCAAAAAATATGAGTGTGATGAGTTTACCATCAGTGACACAATATTTTCACTATCGAAAACTTTTAATGATTACGATTTGGCACCCGGTTCTCATGAACATTTTCTATGTGTAAAATATAATCTATGTAATAACAGATACACAGTTAACGTATTAGCAAGATGTATAAAGAAATGTATATATAAAATCTGTTAAGAAAGAATACATTTCCATTTTTACCTTACCGATTTTTTATAAATATTATTTTGCTTAATATCCACGAGCTTTACTGATTAATATTTATTTATTATACATACTGAGCCATTGCGGATATATTTTTTTTTTAAGATATTTCTCTTGTTTTCTTTTAATTGCATAATTTTACCGCCCGACTTTTAGTTAAATCATGCTAATAAGAATAACTTTTAGGAATTTCGTTTTAAACTCATATCATATCTGTACATTTATTTATGTATAGAAAAGTAATTTTCAAAATGTATAAATGTAAATTTTGAAAATTACTATACTAAAATTTAAATTTCACCTGAGAATTCCCAGCAGAATCAAGTTTTTATTCGGTAGATTCAGTCGCTCTAATATAGGTTTATAAATTTAAAAACAAGAATCCTCATTGGTTTATCCTTCACGCTGCCGCTATTGTTGAACATAACATTTCGAAACAATACAATTACTTTTTAAGTATACATTTAGTATATATATATATATATATATATTAAATATTATTATAAACTCCTGACATTATAAAAAAAATATAAAAGCAATAAATATTTAAATTTCTAGCCACGAGTGTAAAGGTTTTCTTCGTCATATAAAACGAATTTACGTAACCGAAAACTGATGTTGTACATAATTTTAACTATTTAATAATATTTGTTGAAAATCTTAACTTCATATTAGCTCGTACGTACATATAGATGCATGTACAGGGCGCACGTCGTAAGTGGTATAATTGTTGTTTACATTTTATATTATAATTGTGTGCAACGTCAAACCTTGACGTATCAACAACACCCTTCCACGTTAACCTATTCGTTGTACAAGACCGCTTACACCGCATCACGGTGTTACGTCGAGATCGTTTGATCATCAAACGTTATAACATTATATAATTATAAAACAAACATGACCGAACTCGTCGATTTTTCCATTATTAATGTTTTCGCAGGAAAAGCGCTCACTCAACTCGACCTGTCTCAGAATTCGTTAAGCAGCGTACCGACGCCGGCACTGAAGAGCTTAGATCGATTACTGATATTCAATTTGAACCATAACAAAATCACCGCTATCCACGCGAACGCCTTCGAGGGAATGAGCACGCTAGAGATATTAACGTTGTATGAAAACCGACTGACGAACATTGAGCCCAACGCGTTCGCCGGCACAGAAAAGTAATAATATTAATAACAACCATTCGTGCACGACTATAATACATATAATAACCAAAAGTGGGCAAGCTAATGAAAATAATTAACTAGAGTTAAGTTAAGTTAAGATAACACAAGGTCGATAAGTTAAAAGTTAACAGTTAACAATTTGTAAATTTAACTCGATAAGTTTATAAGGAAAAAAATATTAATTTAACTTGGTTTAAAAAAAAGTTAATGTACTATTTTTATTAGTGTATAGATCACATAAAAAGTGACTGCATTTTGTAGAAACATCTAATTTCCTAAATTATAATTAACAATTTTATTGAATTCTTTACCATAATATACAGCAGTGGCGCCGAAGTGTTTAAAAAATACTGTACATCAAGGGGCCAATCGTTACCGTAATTATTTATCTTTATAGTTCAAATTCTTTATACATAACATTCTGTATCCAAGGCCAGAACCCAATACTCAAAAGTGGGCCGCCAACCTAAAAAATCTAATATGACATCTGATGTACGGTGTATGCGACCATTTTACTTTACACGATTAATTCATTTTTATATTAATATTTTCGTAAAAACGAAAATGTCAAAAGATTTTAACTTGATAGATCATTTTTAAATTAACTGTGAAAAGCTAAGTTATTTCAACTGCCAATTAAACTAGTTAGGTTAAAACATTTATCAGAGAATAAACTAACTAGTTAAGTTAAAAAGTTTAAAAAAAAATTAATTTTTTGAATAGTTAATGCCCATCTTTGATAATAACTATAACCTGTTCCTCGTGTCCGTACATGCTTGCATGTGTAATTTGTACACGACTCATACACGTGATTGTACATATTCTATACATGCGTATTATATTTTATCCGCAGGAAACTCAAACGTTTGAATATCGGAGGCAACGAGTTGAACCGGGTACCCACCGGAGCACTGCAAACAATGGACAACTTGAAGAAGTTAGAGATTCAAGAAAACAAAATCACAACGATCAGTGAAGGCGATTTCATAGGCAATTATTATTAGTTAAAATATCATTAATGACTATATTTATCTTATAACGACCAATGTAGAGTCTTTTAATATACATAAAAACTATTAGGTTCATAATATTGTTGACCGATGCGTTCATTATTTGGACATAATATTATATACGTCTCCAATTTATCATTACATATCTCCATATTATTGAAATTTACCTTGGTCACGGTGTTAAGATATAATACGTCAACAAATACAGTATTATTATATCGCTATACTATATACTCAATACTTCTAAGATCGTTGTCTAATCCTTTATTTAAAATGGTTATTCAAGGTTTAAAAACATTGGATATGCTGATACTAGCACATAATTATATCAAACACATACCAGCAAAGGTATTTCAACATTTGCCTTTACTGAACTCATTGGAGTTGGATGGAAATCAAATATCTCATATCGACGAAGAGGCATTTTTTGGTTTGGAAGGTATGTTGTATTGACATTTTAAAGTAGTAATATAAAATTAGTGTAAGTGTATTTTATGTATTGTGTGCAAACAAAATATTTATTAGTATATTAGTAAAAGATATTCTCAAATTGATTTCATGAAACAATTGTTTTCGTTTAAATTGAAATAATGAAGAATAATAATTAAAGATAACGCTCTATAAGATGTAATATATTTTATATTTATTTATGAAACTCAATTATTAGTACCGAAAGGAATGCTGCAGTAATTTTATTGCAAAACACTATTAGAGTTTCTAACCTCAAACCTAAAAGTATATATCGAAAGTATATGTAAATAAAAATAGTCTTTATTTCTTTATTTATTTTAATTAACATTTTTTAAATTATTCATTTATTTTACTGTGATATTTTTCGCATAGTGATTTCTATTCGCAAAATGATAAAAAATTTCGTTTGCGATATTTCAATAACGGTGTGTGTATGTACGTATCATAATATCTATAAAAATTATGTTCAACAAATACAATATTATAAGCCTTTGAAATATTATATTTATATATGTTACGTGACTATTATTTTTACCGTTTACTGAAATGTTTACACTGATTTGTGGTTAAGTTCTTACATTAATATACACTTAATCGTATAGTTATTTTCCATTATATTCATGTTAGCTTCATACAGTATTTACTTATGAATTCAAATGTATTTAATATATTGTATTCAGAGTCCGAATGAATCAAACTCGGATTAACAACCATTGCATTAATATTATTTGCATAATCTTTCACTGAAAGATTTAAAATTTATGCAAAAGGAAATAATATCGATTAATGTTATTAATTATAACGCACATAAATATCCTGACATTATTTTACAAAAACAAAAAATGTACAATTTTTAAAACATTATTGTAAATAATTAAATATTAATGGTAAAAGAAACTAACATATACTGAAAAAAATTAAAAAATTTTTGACTGACTGCTGTAATTACTTCAACTTTCATATGTTATAATAAACATCTTATGTTTTTCATTATTTAACCACGTTATTTTCTACGTGTACTCGAAAAGGACAAATTGAACGTACTTATTATCATAATCGTCTAGGGAAAAAAACATTTGTGTAAACACGAAAAACTTCCATACTAACAGTTTTAAAACTCAGACCGAGATTGGACCTTGGATAAGAAAAATAAATCGTAATACTACAATAAGGATATTTCCAAGTTGAAAATCGTTAAACCTAAGCGAAATATCAGACGAGAAAATAGTAGTGCTTTTTAGATTATGAAGGAATTGTATTTTATTTTTTCTACTGCAAGCACATGTTTTTTCTCAGAACGCAAAAATGTTACGATCAATATTTTGTGTACAATATTATCACCAACGTGTATTGTATTCATGTGAAAACATTATACAATTTATTGACATATGTGACTACAAATTAAATATAATATAACGTTTAAAACAGCTTATCAACATAAAAATTATAATATATTGGGAGTACGATATTAAATTGAAATTGTGAGAAATTTTCAATAAATTCGTGTGTTAGAATTATTCTTATACCGGTATGTTTTCGTTTGCTTTGTAATTTTTAGACAACTAAGACTTGTGGTGGTATATAGGTGTATAATGGTTTTCGCATTGACGAACGTGTGCGAACGGATCCCTATTTTTAAATAAATGATCCTCCTCCCTCCCGATACCGTTTTCAAAACCTACCGATGGATAACCATTGTATGTACAAAGAATAAAAAAAAAAACCTTTCGGACAGACGTGGCTTATATATGAAAAAGAATAACGGGTGGGGAGAAAAAGCTCGTTAAAAATAAATTACGAACTCGGCGGAGAACGGATTTACAATGAATGCTGTATTTTCTAAACGGACGTGTCAAAAACATGGCATGGGACGCGTGTCCATTTCTATCTGGCTATTCGTTTGTAGAATACGAAAGAACGAAAATAGGGTGACAAGAGAGAGAAAAAGAAGGAACAAGTGCCAAAGGGGAAGATAGTTTAGAGACATATTATTATTGCGCATATTATTATTATTAGCACAAGCACGATATTATGTATTTTTTTTTTAAGACAGTTTCCTTCTTCCTGGTCGTAATATATATATATAATATTATAAAATATGAAGTGATAATCCGGCATATTTTTTCCGTGGACACAACAATTTAAAACAATTTTTATGCCCTTGAAGCGAGACGAACGTCGACCACCACGAACGATGCGCCCGTGTAATATATATCAATTCGGACGCGCGCACCCTCGAAAATCCATAATGTCCGTTGATCAATAAAAGTGTAATTATCTCATCCAATATATATATACATATGTATGTTATACGATTGCACGTGTGTGCATCATATAAGAGTCGTAATAAAACGATGTATTATGTCACTTTACGACCGACTGTTATCACCGGCTGTTTATACATACGTAAGAGTTTTAGTTCTTGTCGACTTAACGACAGTACATAAACTTACCCCGTAGGGGTTACGTTTGGCCACGGGACCCGTTTCAAACTTGAACAATAAGCGACTTGAGCGCCGGATATCAACAACCAATCTGCCAACTATCAGACGAACCACGTAGTCCTACGTTTTCCTCGACAACCCTTTAAGTTCTCGTTCTGTCCACCGCGTCCCACTTCAGTTCTATCGTGACCCAACCGATTTTAATCTCTTATCGCTCTTTACCTTTTTAAACACCAATCAACCACGCGATCGTTTCATTATTATTATTATATTTATTATTGTTGTAAGATCAATCTTGAAACCCGATCTCGAAAAACGTACTACGATAAATTGTCATTAGTACGAAAATAAAAAATAAAAACACTCTGATAAAAAGATATGAAAAATGTCTCCGGTTGTTCTAAAAACTTGGTGATTTCAAAATATCACAAATGTATCCCGTTTGATTTATAGCGACTAAATAAATATACCTAGAAAAACGACCTAAGGATATTTTATTTTTATATACAACAAAGTCATATTTTTTTACTGTTTTTTGAAAAAATATTTGTCAACATCTGTAACAAAAAGTCAAAATACATTAACAGTGTATTACACTCCGTTACACTCCTAGCCTAATATTATTGTTTAATTATCTTTAGCTATTTAACTGATTAAATTCGTATACTTTTAAAATTAATTATAAAAATACAGCTTGTATCATACGCATACATGACGATTTGCTCTTTTTTTTTTCATTTGATTTCCATCGTTATATCAAGTTTTTAAATAAACTACAATGAATAATTTATCGATAAGAGAGTAACGTAAAAACCTTAATCAAAACTGCCTGGGTTGGTTGGTTTTTTATTTTATTTTTTTAATTTTACTTTGCATATTCATGTAGTTTTACCCCTGGCATTAAATTACAATCGACCGCCAACCCCTTTTTTTTAGCTATAGTTAACTTATATCCAATTCGACTGTATAGCGCGAGACACGTCAATGGTGTATATATGTATTAAAATTCCGCCAATTTCATGTTGAATACATAATCAAAGGATGTATATACCGTGTATGTACACTGTGGTTTTATTTTATCTTTTAAATAAAGTATATTTGTATTGGCGCATACACACACGCACTCTATTATGATTAATATGCTTAAATAAAAGAAGGGGAGGTCAACACGTAAATAAAATGTCATAACCACTTTTTTCTCCCATGACACAATTCGTTTACGTATTTTCTCTTACTTATTTCGTAATTTATAATAATGAGAGGACATCGTGATGTATGATCGTGAACATATTTAGTCTCCTTCCCGATGAAAACGATATCGCAGTCTTATAATTGTTAATAAGTAAATGTCCATATTATATATGTCATACACAGTGGCACATACGGGGAGGGTTTCCGGGTTCAAACCCCCCCCAGGGCCGAAAAAAAAAAAAAATTGTTTTATTATTGATGACGTGTAATATATTCGTAGTTTCATTATTACGCTTTGAACTTAAAATATACAACTATACAAATATTATGATAATTAAATAATTATATTGATAGGTGTTTGAAAAGTTTTGTTAACTATGCTGTTTTTATTTTCCAATAGCTATTAATTTACTGTAATGTAAAAGTAAATTGTAAATTGGTAAAATAGTTGTATAAAATAATAACTGTTTATAGCAGTTATTTATCTTATTTATCTGTACAACGAAAAAAAAAAAGATAATGATTATTTTTGTTAAACCCTCCCCAGAGCAAAATCGAATGTACGTCACTGGTCATACATACAATATTGGATTAAGGGACAGCATTGATTGCTCGTTCTTCTATATCCCGAAGAGTAAATAATACAATACCCGTACTGTGAACAAAAACTTGTGACTATTTTAACATCGAATGTTGTCCAACATATTTATACACTGAAAGTAGTCGAACTTCAAATGATCGAATCCTGAAATGTATTCGTTAAAGCTTCTGTGTATGAGACATGCAAATATGTATAAGTGATAGTCTATAATTAGTTTATAATGTGATGCATTACGTTCAAATCGTGTGGGTACGGTTTAGGTACGAAATCGACCGTTTTTTTTTTTTTTTTTTTGTTTCGGCAAATAATGCGATACACCGATAACTTCTACCACGGTTTACATTAAGGTCAGAACGCATAAATGTAAATCTCTCGAAACTTTAAATATAATTTATTCTAAATCAAGTTGTATCCTCTATTTTTAGACATGGCTAGTTACTCGTGTCAGTGGTAATAATATATATAATGTGAGTGTCTCACAAAAATTTACTGATCGATAAGCGTAAAAGAGCTTAAGATAATGTTGGATGGGAGGCACTTTGTAAAAATATAAACGTTAAATCAAAACAAGTCACCACGACTGTAATTTAAAAACATTATTTTGAAATACTCGAAGAAAGAAAATCAATTTTTTTCTTTCGTGTTAAAAACTTCGTTTTTTCCTATGCTGTTTTGAATATAAAAAAAAAAATTTAAAACCATTTTTAATGATAATCATGAATCTTTAAAGTGGCTACGTCATATTGGATACGCATTAAACGCACAAATATCCGTGGAATATTATTTAGGTACTATACAGTTAGGTAATTACTCACGTATACAAATTACTATGCATGTTGAATAAGTTTACGCGATACTATTTTTGGTAACAAATTTTAATCGTATAATTATTTCATAGTGCAGACAAATATTAGGACAGTTTCCGACTGCAACGTAAGAACTTAAGAATGATTTATACTTCCTATAGTTGCTCAAGGTGTATAATTCTATAGTACATTTACCGAACGTTAAAAATACTTTTATCGAAATACTTTGGAATGACCGATTATTTATGACGCTCTAACGTGACACACGTATCAACTAACAAGCAACTTCGACAGTTTCAAGAACACCTTATGCGAAAATAAAAGAAGTTTTCAAAGTAGGAAGAAATCTATAAAATCATAAATCTTCAATAATGGTTTATTAATCTAGAAATAAATAAAGTATTACAAAATTTAAGATAATATTTGAATTTTATAAACTGTAGATATTATAGAGATATATAGATTATATGTACTTTATCCAGAAATTATAGATACAGAGTTAAATGGCATGTACAATAGTACATGCCATTGAACAATTTCCATCGCAAGCTTTTCTGTAAACTTTTAATCCAACAAGTTTTCAAGGAACAATAAAACATTGCAACTTTTGCAAACAAATCTCTCTACGTTAAGCTGACGCTTCAACCCATTCAGGCAATGAAAATGTGTCACCATTAATTCTTTCTCATTCCAGTAACCACATAAACACTATACAAGTAATATAATTACTGAATCCCCTGAATAATTTGAATTCCTTTAATATCCCACAAATGTTCATTAACATTCCATTTTCACTGCAGTTTTAATAATCTATATAGTAAAAATAATATACTTATCTTGCTACGTTAGTCGATTGTTTTGCAAATTATTATATTATATTCTAAATTATAATTTAATAAAAAAAATTATAAAGATTTAAAGATGGTTTTTAAGACAAAAAACCATTGTATGTTTAGTGATTCTCGATCCCAAGTGTTTTGTCCTCGTGTAATATGATCAGTAAGCAAAAAAAGAAATACCTACTGGTAAAATATTCAGATAAAAATCAGACCTGAAAAAAAAATGTACAAATTAAATTTGCCAACGACAACCGACAAACCAACTTTTTTTAGTCCGATCTATTCTTGGTTACCACGTTCACATTAATCTATTAAACTTATGTTAAATAAATATGGTTACGAGCTAATGTATACTAAATGGTGTACGATAGTAAATTGCTAAATATTTAGTTCGATAATTGTAAACATTGTATTGCAATGTTACAGTATAAGCAATGTCGTTACTTTTACTTTATTTTTTTTTTTTCATGGTTTTCTAGAACTTCGTAAGACCCATTCCGTAAGTTAACTTGTTAACATCACCAAATATTCGACATATTAAACAACGTAATGAAAATTTTCTATATTCAGGCAACATAATAATGTGCGATTTCATGATGAAAACATACAATTTTATAATATAAATTTATATGCCATATATATATTAGTTTAAAAGATATATGGTATAAAAACAATAATAAACGTTCATAAATATTTAAATAACTCTTTTACGAACATAATTAACACGAACTAGTGGTATAGAAAATCTAATAAAAATAGGTAAACCATAAATAGGAACAAAACAACAGTTATATATTTATATTTTATGGTTTTATATTAATAACAGTTCTCATGGAATATAATGTATGTATAGTATAAATGTCCACTACTATCGTTTACCTACTCGTAAAAAAATATAACAAATTTAATATATGTATTCGTATATATTATTTATAATAATATTATAATTTAATAATTATAACATTCATTTTTATTATCAAATCATGTAAACCTGGTATAAATATATTATAGTGGTTATTAATGTAATAATAATTAATAAATAATAATAAATAATTTCAATAAAACTATTCGTTGTTTCAAATATGATATTATAAACTATTCAATAGCAAAAAAAAATTCATAACATTATAAAATACAAGAACTTTTATGAAATACATTTCACTTAAAAGCTAAAATTATACCATACACAACTTATAATACTTTATAATATATGTCTCCATAGCTTCCTGCAACTTGAAAAAATCCATAGTAACTATAGTTCCATGCACTTAACGTTAAAACATGTAGAAACATTGTGGGATGAATGTACCCTTTTAAAGTACACTTCCCTAAAAAACAGCATTGAAGTTTTTAAACTTAAATCACGTTTTATTTGATCTTTTTAAATAATAAATAATTTTTATCTTAGAGACCTGTCGAAAATTACAAAACTAAGAAAACGTACAAAGCATAATATTTAATTTCTATTGAAACGCTATTTAAACAAAAGAATAAAATAGTTAAACTATCATAAAGCAATATCTTCAACGAACAAAATAAAGTTTCGATGGTACGTACAACATTACACATTTTTTCGATTAATTAATACTGAATTAAAACTTTAAGGTCAAAAAAATAATTTCAATTATTATTTTAATGTTAAAGTTTATAATTTGAGTAAATTATAACACTACGAAAACAGTGAATTCAACTTTTATTAGCCATTCATTTATCATTGAAATATTAAAATAAAATAATATAATTATATTTTTCTTTTATAGTCGTCAATTTAATAAAGTTACATTGATCTTGTGATCAAACAATTTTTCTATTTCAAAATTCATAAATTAATTGATAACAAAAAAGTAATAGTAATAGTAAATAAAAATAATTAAATAAATAATAGTTTAATAATATAACTGCTATTATTTATTTATTAGAAAACAAGTGCGTTTATTATTAATTTCAATTAATATCTCTACTAATCTATAGTCATCAAGTACAATTGCTTTATACTAATCAATTACAGTTAATTTTTAAATAAATTAAAATCTCATTTTTACATTGCTATAACAATAAGACATAAACTGGTAAATGTACTACAGAAAAATATGTATTTGACCTAGTTCTTTCATAATTTTTTTCATGATACATTCAATTTTTATTTCACAAACAACAGTCGCAATTATGTGTAAATATTTTATTTTATTTAGTTATTTCTTCACCTTTTCTTTTACAATTATAGCTCAATAAATTATTTCAATTATTAAAATTATAATATTATACATTATATACAATTTAAAAAAAGTATTTCACAATAGTCTCTAGAAATTCAAATGAGAAAACCATCCTCCAATAAAAAGTTAATTTCTTTATTGATAACGAGTTCCGAATTTGAGTTAAGAATGGGGAAGAGATTTATGTAGATGTTCAAGAATTTTAACAAGCTTAAAAAAGTCTCACGTTTAATGAGCAAGACAGAACATTCAATAACAATTTGGGAGAGATTACAGCGGTTTTTTTTTAAATGTAGGAAACAGTTTAGGTTTGGTCGTTTAGGCCAAATTTGTAAAAATGCTAAGGTAAAATAGTGTGTCTTGTACGTAGTTGATTAAATTTAACTATATTAGATCTGGGTGGGATTAGTTTATTGAACCATTTTGAATGAAGGATGTTCTAGACGATGTTTTTATATTTGATAGCAAAATCCGCTGGGAGAGTAGATACTTTATAAATCGTAGAGTTTTGGCTTAATACGTCTAGATCTGTAAAGAAAAGTTATATACACTTTTTATATATATATAGTATAAATTGATTATCTTGGAACGTTTAGCACACACTATTCACATTTAATACCTACGAATTAATTATATCCCATCAAAATATAATCAAACCATAACTGCAAATGACAATCATAGTTGTTGTTTTATTCAGTTTTCTATTCATCAATATTTTTATTAACCATCGAGGAATTATAAAAATACAATTTTGTTGACATAATTCAACCATTAATTCTAAATTAATTCTACCTAAATTATATCTATATTAATTTTCAACCATTTATTCTAAAGAATTGGTTAAAAAAAAAATTATTAAAATAGTGAAAATCTACATATATATTAAATTATTTTAAATGTATTTGTATATGTGAGGGAACTGTCACTGGACATCCTCCCTCCCCAAAATTATTCATAGCATGTAATTATTGTTCTTTAATTATAACATTTGCTTACAGTACAAGTGCTACAGATTGTAAATATTCTTTGTGTTTTTTTTCTATAAAAAAAAAAAAGTACGTTGTGTCTATTTTATTATGGAAGTGTAAATTAAAATTATATAAAATATGTATTTATTTATTCGTTTTATGTCGAAAAAATAAATATTACCAGTGTATTGATTTTACAGTGTTGTATTGTTTTCTGCACCTTTAACACCTTTAAGAGTGACAAAAGGTCTCTGAACATATTGATGTTGTGTCAATTACATCAAAATTGCACGCAGATAGTGTTTTAGATTAGACTAGAATTTCAAAATCCAATTTTCTTTAGGGAGACCATAAAAATGCTTACAAAAAGATGGTATTTTAGAAAAAATATTTAAAAACGAATATTATTTTATGTAGGTTTTTTTATTCCAAATTGAATTTGTATTTTAAATTAAAAATAAAGATAGATTTATTGAATATAAATGGTTTTAATGTGTGAACTGTATACGTTTTTTGCCAAGGCACGCAATTTTTTTTTTCAAAAAGTTTAAAATGCAAATTATATGTTAGTATAATAATTTTTCTTGCTATAAAATAAATGGTACTACACAGGTTGGGATTTTATAGCACTTAAAATTGCATAAATGTGCGCTATAATATTACCTTAAAAATATAGAAAAAAAACAACAAAAAAAAAGGAAATTTACTACTTAATTATTTTATACGAGCACACGAGACGAATGTGGACTGTATAAAATGAATTCTACACTCGTTCGTTGATAATCGGTTATTATTAAATTTAATAGAAATCGACAAAAAAATCCAACAAAATCAGCAGATAACAAAAATTAGAACCAAATAACTAAAACGAAATTATTGTGTTATATTATACCCACCTATATATTATCGCTGTAATTGTACAGAGTTGCATCAGCGTAATCGGTCTATTTACTTAATCTATACATTAATAATTTAATTTAAAATTTTGAATCTTGAAAATTCGATCGACAAAAATCAAAAAACACGTTTACCAAAATACAATTTCATGAAATATGCCCGATTTTGATTAAAACAGGTAAAATGCAAAATAAGTTCAAAAATCCAAAAAAAGCACTAAAAATTAAAAATGCAAAATATGCAAAAAAAAGCAAAAGAAAATTTTTTATTTGAATTCTCTGTATTATAAAACACATTTTTAGCTTACTCTGCTATTTTTTAAGCATCTAATAAGAAATATGCAAATGCTATTAAATCCCAACCTTGGTACTACAGATTAACACTATATTATATTGTAAAATGGTCAAAGGTTACTTATATTTAAAATATATGTTAGCAATTAAATTTATCATAAAGATACTGAAACTGAAACGCTTATAAATACCACCTATATTGAGTCAAATATAAGGTACCCCAATATTATTCTGCAACAGTATTTTATAAAATTATATTAGTAAAATTAAAAGTACTTAAAAGATTCTGAAGACATATTTTCTTTTTTAAACCTTTTTTTATGCATTTTAAGAAAAAATTTACTGGGGTCTAGATAGATAGTCTGTAAATGTAAAAGTAATGTAAATTAATTCCTTCAATTCAAACTAATCTTAAAATGTCAATTTATTTTTATCTCAGTATGTCTAGAACTAAAAGTTGAATAATTACTTTATATGCACTTGATACATTTACATTACGTTTTTGAAAAATAAGAACTTGGTGAAAGTTTTACAATATCTCAAAAAATAAGACTTCATAAAAATATATATCCTCCATTGCTTATATGTACAGCACTAAAATATATCTTTCAAAACAAATTTAAACATTTCATGAGGTATATATGAGTCCATTTAAGTTTAAAATATTTAAATTTAGTAGTTAAAAAGAAACATAAATCATTTTCTTAATTTCGCGAAACAATGTTAACCAAAATGAAGCATTATAAATAATAATAGTACTAAGGAGTAAAAAAGCAACAATAAACAAAATAAATGTAATTACATATGTAGCGACTCTCTCGTATTTCAAATTAAATGTAATTTATGGGCAATTATATAAAATAAGCGAAAAAAAATGTAATAAAAAAATTTGAATTTCTTTAATCTTTGTGAATAATTAATAATTAATATAAAAAAGATTATTTATGATGATTAAAATATTCTAATTTACTCGACTGAACACTTATATTATTTACAGAAAATCTTCAATATTTAAGATTAGGTGACAACAATTTGCATTCGATACCAAGCGATTCCCTTCGTCGATTGCACAGACTAAGACATTTGGACCTCAAAGCTAACAACATATCACACATTGCCGAGGACGCATTTAATGGTTTCGGTGATTCGATCACATTTTTGAACTTACAAAAAAACGAGTAACTCTTATCATTCTTTATTTGAATCACATGTATTAAATCAAAATTTGAAATCGAATTTTTTTTTTCAGTATTAAAACTTTACCGATGATGGCTTTCGAAAATTTGAACTCCTTGGAAATATTAAACTTACAAAACAATAAACTCACACGAGTACCGGAAGAAGCGCTCGAGGCTATTGTAGATACTGCCACTGTTATTGACATTATGGGTAAGTAAGAAATACTTAAGTAGATAAAGTACATATATAATATGAATAAAGTTGAATCCACGAATTTTGAAGAGGACATTCGCGAATACATATTAATACACATTAATACACATATCACATTATACAAACATTGAATATATACATACATATGTTTTCAAAGAATTTTATCCGTATTAATACGATTTTTAGAGTCCCTTTTTTATTTTTAATCAACGCAAAAGAGATACGAGTACATTTATTTATGACATATAAACATATAAATTTACTATGTATATTTTTCTCTTCACATCAACAAGTATCAATTGAAAAAATTGCTTGGGGTAAAGAGGCACCTGATACATAAACTCACAAATAAACAGATGTGAAATAGTAATTGTTGTATGGGATAAGGAATAATCTGATCACTACCTCTCATTAACATTCATAAAAATATTATATATTATAATTGAATGATGAATAAGTTGTGATAATTATATTTTATACTTGATTCAGAATTTCAGATTCGTGGCAAATATGTTCGACAAAGTTATTTAACTTATTATTATAATTTAAATTTTTATATATTATATAAATATTTAAAATATAGTACAATTATTTCAATTGTTTTTGTTATACCAACGCAAAGGTATATAAATGTAATCTCCTTAGCTACCTAATCCTAGTTTGCTTTACAAATTTATTTCCCCAGATTTATTAAATGTATTTAAAGGTAATTAAAGATTTACTACCTAGCATTGAGCATAACTACAGACTCAAGTATGATACATTTTTAAAAAATAAATTATTTTTATTAATGCTCAGTTCAATATCGGAACATTAAATTAAATGTAGGCCCTATAAATATAGATACCTGAAAAGATTAAGTAGATTACCTGAAAATTATTATAAATAATAAAAATTGATAGTAATACTTCCATTATTAAAACATTATTTGTACTATATACGAGTACATAATACAATAGATGATTAATTATACTTGTTCCTAGTAATATATTTTTATTAAAAAGACCATTGGGTAGACCAAGGCTACGCTGGGAAGATGAAATTAAAAAACATTTCCTAAGTGCTAGAGGAGTTAACTACGAAGACATAGATTGGAAGGAGGTAGCGGAGAATAGAGAAGAATGGGAGAGGATTTGTTCTATAGCGAGATTTTCTCAAAGGCCTTAAAAAAAAAAAATTTTTACCTGAATATATTTTTAAACTTAAATTATTTTTCAAAATGTTTTTAAAATCTGAAATAACCAATTTTCGTAAGAACTTTGAATAAAAATTATCTATATTCATGAAGTTATGATTTTTAAAATTTAATTAATTTTTATATATAGAGCGCGGATTTCTATGCAATCGCATATTTTTTTCCTTTCAATATTTTTGGATTTTTGTCAATTATCTTCACGAATCATCATAATTTGAAGCTAATGGTGAATTTTTTTTTTGCATATTTCTGCATATTTCGAGGTTATTGCATATTTTTGCATATTTTGGCAAAATTCAAAATTTATTGCATATTGAAGTGAAAATTTAAAAAAAAATTAAGTATTAATTATTAATTAAAAAAAGTAGAAAAATTAAAAATAAATTTCATAGTCACTAAATAATAGTTTATATATATATATATATATATATTTAGTTATAAAATAAATAATCGATTACAACGTAAACTTAATCGCTCTTCCTATGTCAGTCGATTATCGACATACCACTTGCTTCAAATATGCCCCATTAACTTCGATTGACATCGAGGGTTCATTTTCAGTCTTTAAAAATATGTTAACCGATAAACGACATAGCTTCACAGAAGATAAACTTTAAATGCATATGATTATTTATTTTAATAATAAATAAAATTTTAAAAATAAATAAGTTCAGAAAATACCCTAAATTTTTTTGTATTAAGTATTTAAGTAATTAATTTTTATAAGTTGAATTATAAATTTTAAATAAATAAAAAATTCTTGCATATTTTTTGCATATTTTCATGATTTTTACTGCATATTATATGGTATATTTCGATACTGCATACAAATCCGTGCTCTACTTATATATAATACTACACAAGTGTAATGATATGAAAAAATCATATTCCAAAAGTTTTATTTAGAAATAATGTTATCCACAGGTGTAGACACGTAAGATGCTGAGGTAAATATTAGCTTTGAAAACATACTAATTTATTTCTAAATTTACCCTTATAATACAATAGACTAAAAAGAAAAAAACGATTTAGGAGACAAACCGTGCAATAAAAAAACATAATATAAGTATATTAATGGCATAGAAATTGACATAATTGCCTGCTCCTAAATAAGGACATTCCGGTCGATTTTTTTAGATAAAATTACCCTTTTCAAAAATTACCTTGATCCCTAAAGTTGTGTATGTGTGTGTTTTATTTATTTATTTTTATTTCCTTAGATAACCCATTGATTTGTGATTGCGACCTACGTTGGTACAGGGATTGGCTGAAAGAGTTACGGCACAAGGACGACGACGATATCATACAAAAGAAACATATACTCTGTCTCATGGAAGAAGAACACAGGTTTTAATATACATTTTTTTTCGTACATAATCTATAACCACAAGATTTACGTAAATCTATAGACTGTCCATACACCATAGAGTGTATGTAAGTCCATGTTATGTACATCCTCAGAGCGTAATATTATAACCCTATAGTCAGGGTTACTCAAATACAACATTTTGCAGTTCTTCAATATTTAGCTGTATCAATTATGATTATAATATTATGAATCATAGTAATTTAATAAATTATTATCGAACAACAATAAATTCTCCAACATGTATGTGGGTTCAATACACAGTAGACTCAATTAATATCCCGATGTCACCTAGTGTTGCTCCCGAACGAAAATAGATATAAGATAAAACGAAAAAAGGATATAACAATAATTGAAAAACCTAATATGAATACAAAAAATGGAAAAGGTAAAGGTTAAAAAGGAAAAGGTGTCCAAAAGTGGAACTCAATTGCAGTACTGACATAAAAGATGCTTTGTCACATCAGCACTAAAGGTGAATTTAAAATTCGTATGGGTGAGGTTTAAAATAAAAAAATTGTATAATTCTTACTCATAAAATATGTAAGAATAAGTAAATAGTAAAAAATAAGGAATAATTTGTTTGGATTTATTTATTTATTTTTATTTACAATTAGAACGAAATTAGTTAAATATAAAATACACCAAACAACAAATTGCACTTCTCATTTTAAAATATTTTTTTAAATCATACTTTTTAAAGATATTTGTATATTCATTTTAAATCTAGTCTCAATTTTTCATCTATATTTTATTGTTTATTTTTTTTATATTTATATTTTAAATAAAAATAAATATAATAATATGAATTTCTGAAATAATATACGAATTTAACAACACAACTTTTTATATTTTTATATTAATTTTGTTCAAAAATATATAATAACAATTTTCAAATAAAATAATTTTTGTATTATATAATATATAATCCAATATTATGTAAATACTCGTACAAGATTGAGAAAATTCTAGAATAGACAAATTTTAAAAGTTTATTAACATTTATAGGTTTAGAATATCTGCTTTCAAATAAAATAATATAAATAATATGTACACATGTTATGTGTAGATTAATGTTGTGTTAGATTCAATATCATATGTTAATGCAAACATTAACATATCTTAATAACCCTACATTTATAAGATTCACATTCAGTTCAAATTTTAACTTTTATTAACTATAAAACATAGTTTATTTTACTAGCTACTATAATAATGTACTATTTTGATATGAATGATAAGTACCTACACTAAATTGTATTACATATACAACTTTTTTATTACTTTTTGTGAAGAAAGTATACTCAAAAAAGTTATGGTGTAAATATGTAAAACATCAAGTGTTATATATGTATAAAACAATATTTCTAAAGAATTTCAATGAATACTTTTTTTATCTATAATTATTAAAACCAATTCACTTTACGTATTATTTTTAAATACCTTCGAATAATAATAAATTAACTAAAATTACATAAATATATTAATGATGTATTATACTTCATAATTTACGTATAGTATTTTAAACACATTACTTATATTTAAAATTAATTTAATTCACACACATTAATATTTATAAATAGCAATTGCAAATTTAATTTATTTATTTAATTATGAATAGAAATAGTATTTTATTTATAATAGAACTTTAATTATTGTAAATGGCAACAGTTGTTTAATTTCAAAGTATTTTTTTAACAATTAAAATAATCAATGACGCTTTTAGACGCTCTATTCAATCGAACAAACCTTTAACTAGTTCTGATAATGATATTATAAATAACTTTATGAACATTTACGTTTAAGTCATTTGATTATGAAAATTAAATTATTAATTAACATGTATGCTTAAGGTAAAAATGAAAGTGCATTAATTTTACTAAAAATAAAATACCCATAATATTTTCAAGTTCACCCTACTGATAGATATTGAGTGTTTCCTGGTTTGATTATTCAACTACCCTCAAATTATTAATGCTAATTAACTTCATAAGACTAGTATTTTCCCAAAGTAATACAATTTCTTTAATGACAAACATTTTCATTGACTGATTCTATTAAAATAATTCTTAGTACAATGTGGTTCACATAAATTATACTTAAAAGATATTTCTACTGATAAATGACTTATTTTTTATAGGATATTGATCTTTTATGCGTAGAAAAAAACGCAAAGAAAAAATTACTAAAAAAGAAATATTTACTTATTTTTATTATTATTAAATTATTAAAATGTACAAAATACATAATAAGGAGCTCATCTTCCATTAAAATAATAAATGAGTTACAAGAAATTCAGTTTAATCGTTTTGTTCTATAGAATATTTATCCATAGTAGCAGAGAATACCAATGGATTTAAAACCTTAAGAATATTTTGTTTATTGATGGTAATGATGTTTCTATAAAAAAAAAACTATGAAGGTAAACTTAAAGTTTATAATTAGGAAATAGAAAAATAATACGAATACTTGTTTAAATACCACAAATAATATATATATATATATATCATACCTATAAACACGACCGTCACAAGGGATGTGTTATATGCACAAATATATTTCATAGCACACTTATTCGATGTAGCGAAGGCTGAAGCAAGTTGTACAAGCAAACATTTTTCAGAAACACTGACTAAGCATATCACTTTTCTATAAGTTTCATTGAATCACATACACTTGACACTTCTATCCGTAGATGAAGTATTATGATTATAATTTACGCATACAGTATTAGATGTAAGAGCAAAACAAAAATGTTAACGATACAATCCTGGGATTTCAACATTAACCGAAATTATTTTAGATCTGCTCAGACATTGGTTTCTGAACATATACGAATATTGAATATATATGTGAGATTAAAGTAAGAAATATTAAGGGGTGAATTTTTCAGCGCGAACCATCGTGTTTTTATCGTATTACTTTAAGTAGATATTTGAAGAATAAATAAAAACGAAACTCAACTTGCCGAGCTCTAAAATATGTATAAGAGGAGGCTTCATAATTTAGAATGGTGAAATCGTAAACCGTGTATGTGCACTCACCCCTCACCAATTCGTACCACGATGATGATACATAATAAATACAGCACATCCAATTCGCAGTGAAATAATACCAATGTGCTAAGAAACCAATTGCCTCGTGGATCACATACACACTTCGATATAAAGTGTACCATATTATTTAGAAGATTTACGTCGGCCTTAAAACCGTTAGAGCGTTTGATCTAACGTTGCTCGAACGTATTAGACACATTGCGTTTGACAACGAATGTTATTAGAACATGTGATCTATAAATATAGTCTATAAACAGGGCTTAGAAGCTTAACGATTGAGGGCGGGAGCAAACGAAAATCCTTACCAAAGATAATCGAGGTTGTTGTAAATGTAGTTTTTGATAACAATTCCTAAGTCCATCGACAGGAATAAATGTAGGGGAGCGAACAAACACCCTCCAAAAGGAAACAATCTGTGTACGTATAAATGCACCTTTGTCATTTTTCTTCCCGAGCAACCTTGATTCCTGATTTCAGTCATTCCCGTGGAAAACCTATTCATCCGCGTACGAGTTTTTAGACTCTTTGGCATACAGTTATTATCGTGCAAATCACAAGGATAAGGTACAAATTATTCGACAGACTCTCGATTCGTATTTGTTTTTTTTTAATTGTTTCCCTTGGAAGTACTGATATATGATTGTGAACTTTTTTGACGCGTTTTATAGGGAGTACAGCGTGTTGAATTTGCCGGTGGAGAGAATGAACTGCGTGGGCAAAAAGTACTCGTCGTCGGCCAATGGGATCGGTGAAACTCGAGTCCTGTCTCGTCTCCTCGTGGTGCTGATCCTCGCAATGTACCAGTTGAAATGAGCGCGCCGGCACACTAAAATACACTCGCACACATACATACACACACAAAACATATAAATCCGTAGCTAAAACCGCTTCATCACATCAATATATACGCGTAACTGTAAAGCATAATCGAATAAGCATTTAAAACTTACATTTAATAGATAAGATATCATAATAATAATAATAATGTCAAACATTACAATTATAACACAGAGACCAATCGAGCGTCGGGAAAATGAAGCGAACCCGACCGTTGTTGTTTTTTTTTTTTTCTATCTTAGAACAATACACCACGATATTCTTTTTACGTCGTAATGTCAAAACATCGATACAAAATATTGACATAATGGTCGATATCAATGTTATATCATATGTACGACGACGGGAGACATTCGAATCGCGTTTTTTACCAACGCAACCGTGTCCGACTTTTATATTTTGCGATACACGAACTGTTCGATATAATTTACATAAATATCTATGTATATTATTATATGTTATTTCAGTCGTTCGGTTTTCTATTGCGCAGTATCCTATGTACATTTTTGTTTATTTATTTTAAATATTTGTATTTTATTTTATTATATTATTTTTATCAACTTGGTTAACGACGTCGCCGTCCGTCGTACCTTATGCCGAAAACATATCAACCACATATCTAAAAATCGTAAAATTATTATTATTATTATTATTATTATTATTATTATTATTATTATTATAATTATAAGTATCGCATATCATAAGTATTATAATATCGTAGCGAGTTAAAATTAAGGAATATTTTTATGATTTGTTATTTTTTTTTTAGCAATTTTATTTCTACGTAGGTAAAAATTAAAATTAGACTTTAAGAATATACATTATACATTATATTCCGCTAAAAATTTAGGATTAACGAAAACATTAGACACGTTGAATACAATTTAGTCGGTTATGCATGATAATATATGTTACGAAAATCCGTAAACCAATTCCGTAGTTTGGTACATCATGTAGGTTCATAGAGATTTTTTTTTTTTTTTTAATTAGTCATTTAAATATAAACGACGACAAGAATGCGTTTAACCTTTATTTTTATTTCATTCTATTGTTGTTATTTTAACGCCGTAACGCTTCTTACGCAGTGCGTGTATAGAACACCAGCCTATCTACCTGTAGGACGCCACTATTCGAGAATGCTACTTGAGGATTTCACTTGCTCGCCTACGTCCGTATTTTAAATGCTCGCGGGGATTGCTTTTCTACCCGATGACCTTATGCGACATTCGATAATCACATCCATGACCTATACGTGTGCAGCGAGGAGTCTCATCGGTATTGGAATTACGTATGTAATACAAAGCATATGCTCTAGACGTTTGTTTTCAAAGGCGTATTTATTATAGAATTATAAGCTTATGTAGGTAATCCTCCTACCTACATAAATCCAATCAAAAAATATTCCATATTCTTTCATATATTTCGAGTGATTATTAAAAATACCTTAGAATGTAGTTCAATCGTTTCATTATTTTGCTATCAAGTATGAAAGGGTGGGGAAGACACGCAAAAATAATATCATGATGAAAAATTACTTTCGAGACACCCCCTAAAAAAGTTCCTTAAAACTAACCAATATGAAGATTTTATGTCTGTTAAAATAATACACTTGGCGTTTTAAGCACGTTATGTTTTCCGATTAACATATTATTATAGTCGTTATTTTTATTTATTTTCCACACATAACTATTATTCTATCAGTATATTATTATACTATACATATTACATTTAATATACATACCTACTAAATAACCAACCCATTCTGAATATTAGAGTTAGAAGGATTTTTGATAATTTTGTTACGAAATTATACGTAATCATATATGCAATAACGTAGTATGAAACGGTTGATTCGAGTTATAATTATAATGTACTAGAAATACTTTTAGGCTTATCGTAATGCGTTGTTTACACATAATTAATTATAATTATTAAAATTTAAGCTTAAAAACCATTCGCAATACATATCTTAATAAATTACGTAATGAACACTAATAATTCTTTGCAAATCCCAGTGAGCCGTTTGTGAAATAACAATAAAAAATAAGAATTATCATAATACAAATTAGGTACCATCCATATCGTGTCAATAAGTCGTTATCGGCATCGACTCATAGGGTCTTGCAAAGGACATAATTAGCATACGACTTACGTAACATTAAATTAATTTATATGTGATTTATGAGTTTACATTTTAAGACTATTAGGATTACATAACGAATATTACTATTATTAATATATATATATATATATATATATATATATATATTATTAATATATATATAACATACAATACATAAAATATTAAATAATATAGTTATCTAATACATATCTATAAAGTGCATATCCAGTTTTTAAAATGTAATAATTTTTTTTTTCTTATTATTATTATTACTATTACTATATTATATTTATATTATTATTATTACAATAATCTTTATCGTACGCATATTTTAATATTGTTGTATTTTCATAATATTATATATTAATGCCGTGGATATTTTAACATAGTGTTTAGAGTGTTCATTTAATATGCATATACATCACGTACATATCCATATTAATTAAGAATCATCATATTATGATACTATTATATAACGGATTAAGGCGGTGTTTTTATGTGAGTTTTTCTCTTTTGAAATAAAATTAAAAAACATTTTTTCAAACATATTATATTTTTGTCGTGTATATATAATATGTATAATTTTACGTATTATATAGTAAAATACATCAACATAATTTAATCAATGGTTCCTCACGCTCCTATAGTATATATGTAATTATGTTCAAATAATTCAAAAATTATAAATTATCAATACCTTGTGTGATTTCATAAATGAGTTTTTTATTGTATTGGTATGAAAAAAAATAAAATAAATATAGATAAATCACGTTTTATTTGGTATCGCATTCCATTATGCCACTGCCATTTATTAAAGATGCAAAATAAAAATTAAATTGTTTTGTTTTGTCTTACCTGGAGTATTACTGTAAATATGTAATTATTTACAGCCGGTTTCGATCTAAACATCATTATCAGGTATAAAGATTATTATGAGAATAAAAATTGAATATAATAATACAAATTAAAATTATCTAAACTTTTTCCTTACATAGACAAAATTAGGTTCATAAAAAATAGTTCAAATTGAATCAAAGTTTTTGTAATTATAGCTACATATTTATGTCAAAATTTAAAATATAAATAACTAA
>NW_020272852.1:345686-348952 GCF_003268045.1 Sipha flava | reverse complement strand
CATGGGGGAGGCTATAGCCCCCTTAGACCCCCCCTTGGCTACGCCACTGTGTCCAATCCTGTATATTTTATCCCACGATACTTAACTCGTCCATAACCACTCACGGATCGGCGATAGTAGTAGGATGCCGACTGTTAAAACTTCCAGATCCGGTGAAACACATGTATTGATATGGATTATACCATCGATCTCGAAAGATTGATTCTTAATGAAAGAGGTTGAGTTAATTAGTTTATGTATCTAAAAATGGGCAATTATAAACTCGGCCCATGTTTTTTTCGACTAAAAATAATTTAGGTGTAAACTCAGCACGGATAAAAATGTACATATAATTTTCTTATAATATTTTTGAGAAGCATTAAGCGTTACCCAGAGGACACCACGAGGAGGTGATTCTCATTATCCTCCAAAAATTATTTTCAGTGTCATATCATTATTTATAGTATGAAATTCGTTATATAATTAATTTAAAAGGTATTTATGTAAATTTCTAAGTGTAAAAAATTTAAACCTGTAAGTATTGTAAACTGTTGAGTAAAAATATAAGTGAAAAATTGTATCGTAAAATATAAATCTATTTTTTTAAGTAAAAAGCCATGTGTTTAATTTATTCACTTACTGATATTTCCTGTATTTTGTAAGCGTTCTTTCCTGAGAGTTCTCTTTTTTTTTTTTTTTTATTTTTTTAGTTTTTGTATTTTGAAATTTAAATGGTGCATCTAGGCTGTTGATTTTAATGTACGTATCTGTTTGTAGTTCTTATAATTTTGTAATGACGGCATATTTATTGGAGTAAATGGAATTGAAACTTGAATTAAAATGCGCATGAAATGGTTCACATGCGTTGGTTGTTAAACACGTATCAACTGATGCACAGGCTCACATATCAGGTTAGTTCAGGTTAATAATTTGTATAATGTTATTTATGGTTACATTATTATTTTACCAAAACCAACTTCGTAGAATATTTACAAGCGACGAAAAATAGTAAGTACAACATGATATTTTTATTATTCAGTTTTTATAATGTCCTAACATAATTGTAGGTAACCGAACTAGCCTTTTCTTCATCAGAAATAATGAAGGTCTCGTTTAGGCTAATTATCGGAGAACGTTGTTTAATATTAAATATATTTTTGGTAGATTTTCAAAATGTGTATTTGGCAATATTTCTTTATATAATTGAATTCTATACAGAGCCTTTGAAAAAACTATTTGTCCATTATTAATTAAATCATTAATTTTACTAAAAGTATCTATAATTTTTTCAGCAATTCGGTGAATACCATGTGCCACACAAATTACTTGTACAAGATTCGAATAAAATAGTTTTACATTTTGTGCAGCTTTCATCTTATAAGGAGCAGCATCAGTTAATATCAATAAAACTTTATCATCATTGTTACCTTCGGGCCACAATAGTTTAAGAGAATTGTTTACAAATTGTGCTATAGTTAAATTGTTAGTTATTTCGAGAACTTTCGATGTTAAGAGATACGATTTAGAAGGCGAATCGGCATTCAATTTACTAACAATAAAATTTGCTACATATTTTCCACGAGGATCAGTAGTTTCATCAACAGAAAAAAATATGTATGAGCTGCCTATAAATTCTCGAATATTTTGTAAAACGTCTGTGTAACATTGATTTAAATAGTTTTTTCTTAATGTACTTTCATCTGGTATATGTTTTTTTGTGTACTTTTCCAAAAAATATTTAAAGTTTTTATTTTGTATTTTATATAAAGATATGTTTCGAAGAAATTAATTTACTACAAAGTTCTTTTAAAAATTGTGATTGATTTTATAACAATGTTGATGCTTCATGAAAAAAGGTTTTCTTAGAAGAAGATTTGTTTCTACATTTTCATGCAAAATGATTTTGCATGTTGATCAATTTGAATTTTTTTTTCTGCTGTTACTGGTTTTTGACAATGCTGACAGAAAACTGTTGATTATTTAATATTTTGAAAACCTCACCAGAAATATTGTATGGCTCAATTCATGTTCTAATAATTCTAATCAATTATTGATGTTAGTTTTGAATTTGGAATTTTAGTAATTTTGACTATTTAAAAATTAATTGATAAATTACAAAATAATTATTATTGAAAAAACACGTACACTCAACACTTATTTGTCTACATCGTAATTCTTACTAACAATAATTGTCTTGGGTAAATGTAGCAGTGGTTGTAATGTATGTTGTTGTATATACCTATGTTGTTTTGGGCATTTTATTAATATGATTAAATAAAATAGGTAAAGCCATATCTCCACAATAAAACCCGTTCAATTAACCTATGGAACTATTTTTAGCGTCCGAATATTCTTTGAGACGTAAAATATTTGATATTATATAAACGTATCTATGATCTGTGTTTTTTTGCTCAATACCTTTTTGTATTATTAGGTGTATATTTGTACGGTTTTTGTTAAAATATGCAAAAATATGCAGAACATGCATTAACGTCAGAATATCCAAAAATATGCAGTATAAAATTTTGATATTTAATCAATCAAGTAATGATTTGTGGACATTCATTGTCTGCATGTTTATAATGTTCAAAATAGCAACATGCATTTTATGCAAAATCCGGTCTTTATTTATAACACAAATATGGCACACTAAATTGTATAACGATTTTTCGAGGAACGTTTTGAGTTCTACACATCTTTTAAAAGATTCAATAAGATAACCACAGTTTAAAAATGATGCCACGTGTTGTGTGGAAAAAACTTAGGAACAGCTGCTATAGGCTATTAATATGTATATGTATAATAATGAAAGAATAAAATAATGGTTTTAGAAGACATTAATTTTTCCTCGCATTCTACTTGTACACAAGACTTATTCTAAGAATTTTTTTCAACTATGCACTTTTTTTTAATAAGTCAATCAAAATACAATTATGATCTTGAAATTAAAAATCAAATTATGATTATAATTATGATAATATATGGTTCCGTGTGCATCGCGTCCTCCAGAAGTGCCAAATATTTCCCCGACGCACGTAGTCCTTTGGTGATTATTTGGGTTGGTATCCGTGTCACTCGCCATAGAGTAAGATTACATCAAGGGAAGAGTATGCTAGAGAGGAGATTTTGTAGAATAACGAATCGTTGAGTAGAGTCATTATCAAATTGTATTTATTAAAAATATAAAAATTGCATGTTATTAACATTTATAAGAATTGCTTGAACATTAAAACATTTTTAATAATAATTTATGTTATTTAATAAAAATTAACATATTGTTATGAAGT
>NW_020272852.1:339263-345676 GCF_003268045.1 Sipha flava | reverse complement strand
GGTATTGCGGGGAGGGGGTCGTTTTTCGAAATTCCCAACAATTTTCCTAATAACTGTGAATAACTGACCAAAAGTTATAATAAGAATGACATTATTTTTGACTAAAACAAATTTTTATTTCAACTCAAAAACTATGAATTATAAAGACTTGACATTTTCAATGAATAATAAAATGACCATTTACTGTGCATGATATAATTCTCAAAATATTTGAACTATTGGTATGGAATTGTAAATATCATTTTTCTATGATTTTTTTCGTAAAATGACGATCAAATTATTTTGGTTTGGCAAAATATTTTGAAAATTTAATCACAAGTTCCTCATACATATTTTTTATTGATTAATAAAATATAATTTTGCTTAGTTTCAAAACAAGTTTTACGAAGTTTTAATATTACATTTAGAATACTATATAAATCATGAAAATCTACTACAAATTTGTACTTAAAAACTCAAAGATTTTATATTTTTACTTAAAACTTGAAAATTATTAAAAAAATGTATAAGTATTTCAAAATCAAATATTTAAAACATTTAGGTGTAATTCTATAAATTACTTAGCTACTACAATGATTTATTGAGATCACTCATTTGTCATTAGGGTGGTCCTAAAATTTCAACTGTAAAAATTTGATGCTAGGACCCCCTATTTAGTTTGATATTATGTAAAAATAATTTAGGTCAAATTTGATGATGATGATTCACACCCTTCCCGTGCCTCTTGAAGGTTGAAAATTGCTAAAAAGAGGATAGTTTTACGGTTTTCTGTATTTTACTCTAAAACAGTTACAGTTACAATAAAATTACAAAGAGCTTCATTAAAGAACATATAATTTTTAAAGAAAAATTAAATAATTCAACTATTGGCAAAAATATAGGATTTACGGTTTTTTAAATACATTTTATTTTTATTTTATATTATTAATCATATTAGCATTTTGAAGAAATCTCATAGTTTCAAAATATTTAAATGATACATTACAAGTTTCGTAATACAACTAAGGCAAACTGTATTGTATAACAATTTGTTGAATAAAGTGACATAACTTCTTGAACCTAAACCTTTTGAGTTCTACACAGTATTTTCAAATATTCAATAAGATAACCACAGTTTAAAAAGGTCATCACGTCTTATAAAAGGTTAGAAATAGCTGCTATAACTTTTAATATATTTATAATATCAAGGAGGAATAAAATAACGGTTTAGAAGACATATATTTTTCCTCGCATCCTACTCGTATATATTCGTATATTGCAATCATATACGATTATCGTATTTATAACTCTTACTAGAATCCCTAAAATATCATCGTTTAGTTTTTTTTATAAAGTAAAGATTATAATATGATACATAGTACATTCATAAAATCAAGATGTCCCATAGAATTTAAACCTTGGTACTTAATATCAATTAATATCATTATCGCATTATAATTATAATTTTAATATGATAAATTATTTGTATACTTTTTGTTAATTTAAAATCTATACTAACTACCCCTTTTGGATATTAAATACTTGTATTAATAAATAAAAAATAATTATATAGTTGAAATAATTTTATATTTTAGCATACGAAAAATCCACTGCACATTTCGAGTAATTTAACAATAAATAATGCTGACGAGTATATAAGAAGATGTGCTCCTACAGTGAGTTGCGATCCGAATGCAAAGTACAGAACAATTAATGGTTCTTGTAATAATTTACTATCACCCACCATGGGTGCAGCAGAAACGCCATTTTTGCGTTTGCTTGATGCTGAATTCGGTGATGGTAAGACGGCCTTAGTTTTTAATAATATTTTATTCCTTAGTAATTTTTCTCGGTACCACTGATACGATGATTCAAATTACTTCTTGTGAAATAATGAAAATTTGGACAAACAATAATCCAACAATATATTTAATTTTATAGTTGGACGAGTACTTAAGTTTATAAAATTTTTCAAGTCCAATTTCGAGTATTCGACTCAACTAGACTCGACTTGACAAAAAAAATGTTACACTCGTAAATACGAGTATTTGATTTTATTCAACTTCAATCGAGTACATAACTTAAATCTTTTCAACTTAAGTCTAATACACGCCTTGAAACAAGTACTCGAGTTTATTTCACTACTTTATTAAAAAATAAATATTAAAACTATAATTAATTGGAAGTCAAATATTTCCGATTGAAAACACTAGAAAGGTTGATGGTTTAAATTAATAATAAGAGATTGCTACTGTTTTGATATTTTATTATCATTTTTTAACATTCTATACAAATTGGTAATCACGACTTTTTCTCGAGTATTTAACATTTTTCAACTACTCTGCACTTCAAATTATTGAGTACTCGTTTTTTTTCTTAATAATCAGCATTTTTCTAGTACTCGAATTTTGAATCCTACTCGAAAAAATTGAAACACGACTCAACATCAAAAAACAATACTCATCCTACTCTAATTAACTTTAAAGGTTATTATGAACTACGAAAGCAAATAAATGGAAGCGCATTGCCTAGTGCTAGATTAATCAACGACAAAATATTTATGGGCCGAGAACTGTACCACGTGGATGAAAATAATATACTTCTATTGCCGTTTGCGCAACTGTTAGCCCATGACATAACGGGTCTGCCGGATGACACATTGTTTGACGAACAGGGTACGGAAACTTATATTATTACTAGAGATGAGCGAATATTTTGTAGTTTTATCAATCGATTGCAGTTTATATGCTTTCAATAGATACTTAGAACTCATTTTCTCTTATAGTCAAATATTCCCGTTGCATTATACAAATAAATGCTTAAATATAATTTTCTATATACCCTACGTAAATATATTATGCATCCTAATTACATCATTACGTTTGTTTCAGTCATTCAAATTGTTGTTTTTTATATTTATTACAATATTGTAGTATTAATTAGTTATATGTTTTACATTTGTTTGGAGATATCACATATGGGTGTGGCCCCCCTTAAGTATTATTATAATACTGAACACACAACAAAAAATGAAATTGTTATCGGTTCCGACCCCGGTACTATTGGTAAAAATAGTATCTATCGATGAATCAAACAGAATACAGTCATCTCTACAAACTTATAACTTGCTTATATGATGTTAATAGTCACGTTGTACTATTTTATTTCTTAATATACGTATTAAAATATTTTTTATAAAATACAAAACTTAGGTGTCCTGGTTAATTGTGCCACCGACAAAATTGCAAGAAAGACATTTACACAATGCCAAGCGGCTGTTGATTTTCCTCCCGATGACCCTGTTTATGGAAAATACAATGTAACTGGTATGAATAATTACCGTTCGTTAACATCGAGGAATTACAGCTGTCCGTTGTTCCCCACAACGTTTGTAAGTCGAACTATCTTCATCAAGTAGTTATAATTCATGATTTTTTTTCAAAATCATTATAAGCATATCGTATATGTATGTCACGGTAAAAGTATAAATAGCAGTAAAACGTAGGATTTACTGGTAAATCCTAGATTTTTCGGATTAATTTCGTTTTTACCAAGGACACACAAAATAATTTGGTGTAACGTCGAATGATTCTTGTAGTTCGAACTTCTGCTAACAAAATGTGATAAATCTTGAAATAAACAACCAGCGATAGTGAAAAACCGAAATTTTTCAGCAATATCAGATATTTTTCCCCTTGATTTATACTTGTATATAAAGAATAATATTATTTTTATTTAAGTATATTAGGATTTTTACCTTTGTGACCTGTTGCAATGTGTGCTTGGTGAATAATTTAATACAAATCATTATAACAAACATATACTTATAAAGTAACATGGACTCGGAAACACCATTCATCGGAGAGATCACATTTTATTTTTCACTATTATAAATAATATAAAACCCATGATGTATACAATATCAAGTCAACAATAATTAATTGATTTTTCAACATTTACAGATTTTAGTTCTTTGACTTCATTCAATAATATATCATATTTTTCAATAGGTAGTTATGTATAAAGAGTTATTTTTTTCATTTTTTTGCTGCGACAACACCACTTTAAAGTTCGTTAAATCCTATTTTAAGTCAAGTATTGAACGTAATACATACTATTCATAACAATTTTAATATAAATACTGCTCGTAAAATGACTTTTAATAGGACTGGATATCAATTTGTTATTTGTATCTTACGAGTATAACCTGTTCCGTATCATAAACTAAATTGTATGTACAACAAATTGTTTAATAGTAAAAACTTTTATTACAGGTAAAGATATTATTTAAATTTTTTAAAATTTTGGGAGTCTGAAGCCCAGTATTACCTAATATACTTAAATAATAATAAAATGGTTTATGCGCGAGGAGTATAAAGCATGGGAGAATTTATAATATAATGGGTGACAATTTTTGGGATTTTACTATGCTAGTTTTTTATCCGAGAGTTTATCAACTTTGGTTTGCATGAGTCCGAACTTCAAAAATCATTCGGAGTTTTATCTAACTATTATGTGTATCCCAGATTTTACCAAAAGCAATCGGTAAATATCCTAAATTCAGACATTTACCGACCGCATTCGGGTATCATAAATCACAGTCCTAGGTTTTACCGGTATTTGAAATTTTTACATAACATATATAAACATAGATGCCGTGAAGGAAATGTATTTATATACACCCATATTTCAAATAAAATAAATAAAAATTATTTTATTGCAAACATTATTTAACTAAATTATAAAGTTTAACTTTTGAAAATATATCAATAATTGACACCGTATAGGTTGTTACTCAAATTTTTTTAATATATTGCTGGTAAATGTAATCCTGCTGATTATACTATCGTTACCTATAAACATAAATATAATATCTATTGGATTTCAGATGAATGTGAACACTCAATTCATCGACGCATCTGAAGTGTACGGATCAAAAGAAAATGTTACCAAACATCTCAGACTCATGGAGGGTGGAAGACTTAGGTTCTCAGTAAGTGAAAACGGTCAGATGTTCTGTCCGTTCATAGGAAGCAAAGAGGGCGTCGAATTTAGCTCAAACAAACGACCCCACGGCATTCATTACGACACAGGTTTATTTATATATGTATAATAGTTTCCAACCACAAATCAAACAACATTTTTGTAATTTTTTTTGGTTCTTTAATGTTCTTAAACTGTACTCAAAATTAAATATTGGATATATGACATATAGTAGAAGAGAAATTTATTATTTTTTGTAATTATATGTTAATAGAATACATTGGGGGACAGAACTCTTTTTATAATTAAATATTGATTATTCATTAATTATTCATTAATTAATCATTGCCTGAGATCTATTTTGACTTGCTGATGGATAGTTCAAACAATCAGAATTAATATCTATACTATCACATACTATGTTTTCAGATAGATCAGCTATATCTGCTTCAATATTTTTTAAAAAATCACTATTTATCAACTTATCAGTATCCATTTCACAATAATTGCATATTGTAGAACATTTTATTAAATTGAATGAACAGATATGTTCAAAAAAACACCGAAGGTTTGACCTGTAAAATTTTTATTATATCAGTTAAATATCGAAACACTATTAGTCTACATATATTGAACAACTTAAATTTAAAATTCTGGTACAGAAATTAGGTATTTAAATTTTATTTAAACAGTATAGGTATACCTAACAAATTGTTGATTAGTTTAAAATTTTCTAAACCTGTTAAAAATAGGAGTCTAGCCTTAAATTAATATCTACATGTTAAGTAGTATAGCATACTTAATATAAAATAAATTAAAAATGTAAAAATATGATATTGTAAAAATTTATATGTCATTTACAGGACATTTTTTTTAATGAACTTGAAAAAAATGTGTTGAAGTTATCTTGCATATAGTTCAAACCGTATTTTATTACCTAAAAATAATTTTGAATATCATCAAATAAGTTATTTTATTTTAAATTTAAAATTTTCGAGATAACAAATTATTGTTAGATTGTTTATCATCATTGAATCAAAATATAGTATAGATATTTTAATATACAATTAATTTTTATAAAACACTCAAATGTCTTATGCCCACATTTCTGCGATCAAGTAAAGGCATACCATTTTTAACCTATATTTCTATACAGGAGATCCAAAAAACGGTAATCAAAATCTGGGAATAACGGCAATGCAAACATTATTCTTAAGGTTCCACAACTACATTACTTATAAATTGTCGGCTTTAAATCCGAATTGGTCGGACGAAACGCTTTATCAAGAAGCACGAAGAATTGTCATTGCAACTATACAGCGTATAGCGTACGAAGATTTTTTACCTACGGTTATTGGTGTGTATTCATAGCAATACATCAGAGAAGAATGATTTTGAATATATATTTTAAACATGTAAAATTTATAATTGTTTTATGTTCATACATCTTA
>NW_020272852.1:269896-339253 GCF_003268045.1 Sipha flava | reverse complement strand
TTTAAATGATTTATTTGGAACACGGAGGCAATATTTATATTTATAATAGTATTAGACGTATCTCGGTTTTCTATGGATGTGCATTTATTTGAGATAATATTTTTTTCCTGTTTTAATAGCATTTTTAATTGGATTTGATGTTCATTCATCTTAGTACCTTTTGTTTTTTTTGTCCATATCTTATATACTCTTGTGGAATGAGAAGATACATAATCTATAGGGTATTCGAAATTCTAGATACGAAAGTAATGTTTTTTAGGAGATACGATTTGACGTAAGGCTAAAATGTATTCCTGTGACACT
Organism: Sipha flava; assembly: GCF_003268045.1. NCBI lineage: Eukaryota > Metazoa > Arthropoda > Insecta > Hemiptera > Aphididae > Sipha > Sipha flava. The sequence goes on along the minus strand of NW_020272852.1, from coordinate 338,950 downwards.
CAGTCTGTGGAATTGAAGACTATGGTTTGGTCTATTTTTTATGTACACCATGAACGGCGACGGAGATGACAATACTATTTGGAATAGTTGTTGATTTCTGGATTTCGTATGTTTAATTTTAATATGTATTATGATAGGTTTTGTCATTCTTGTCTATTAGTGTTGGTGTATGTCATGGTAAATATAGTGGTTTTTATTGTAGAAGTGTCGGTAACTGCGGTGCTAGTGTCCGTGACGGTGGTTGTAGTATTTATCATTATGTGAAAGGCGAAGGGTCATATCATCGTTTCACTCCCTTGTACGAGGTATTGAAAAGTTATTTTTCATCGTTTTCGATGATTTTAATACATTATAAATAATTAAATTTTTTATTCTATTGATTTTAATCGATTAAGTTTGCGTTTTTTTTTGTTTGAAGAGTAAAATTAGTTTTTTTGTGACATCGAGTTGGGAATTTTGCCTATTAAATTATTAGTGTTCGTTACAGAGTCTATGGGATTATTTTATCCATTTAATGCTGCTTTGTTGGTATGTTATCAGAAAGCTATAAATACGTACTCGTGATACTTAGAACACATGATGAACTCTGTTGGAGGTCAAACACTTAATATTATAACTTTTATTTTTATCATATTTAAATAATAATTATAAATACTAATATATAATAATTAACTATAGTGAAATAACGTTATATTAGTAAATAAAAATTGTTATTACTTTTCCAATATCGAATTATCTAATGTGGTTTTTGTTGAATCCAAATAATGCCACGCGTCGATGTGCTCGTGTACAAATATTTCAAACTATAAAATATGTTAAAATATTATTAATATTATTATATGGGTACATACTGTACATTTGGAATAATTATGATATTTTAATAAATCTTAACGCTAATTCCATGTCTGTTTTTTATTTGATTATTTACGAACGTTAGTCATTTTTTTTATTTAGTATATGCAGACAACATTCATAAAATAGGTATAGAACTTCGAAACAAAAAAAGTCTGTATGTATTTTTTTTTTATTTAAAATTTTTGGTTTTTAATATTAGTCATTAAAGTTCAAAAACTAGGTTTCATAAATACAAGAATTTAAATATACATAATTTTATTAGCATATAATATAGTGAGATAAGAGTTAAATATCTAAAATGTTTATTAATAGAATAAAATAAATCGGAATAATTTATTGAAACGTATTTAAAAAAATAAACATTAATCTTTCATCTAAAAATTACTTGCATACCGATTAATGACATTAAATAATCCATAAAATATTAAACATAGTATGATAAAGTTATTTGGATTATGTACTACTGTCTAAAAAATTAAAAAATATAAAAAATGGAAAATTCTCTAAAATTTGAATGACGGAAAGAAGTCAATCTAGCTAGAACGAGAATTATACATTCATTTTTAACCAACACTTTCTTCAAGGACCATGAAACAAAAGTAAAAACATTTTATTTTTTTGTAGCGTAATGTAATAGTAGAAATGAAAATGAAAATGTTCGTATTCTCAAAACAATTATTCTATTACTCCTGCGTCAAACAGGAATGTATACGAGTGACGTCACTCGGCAGAAGAAAGACAAATTATTTCCTAGTTTTGCATGTTATGGAATTATCGAATAGGATCTAAAAAAGTTTTTATATTAATGACAATAATAATATTATATTGCCACAGAAATGAACTGAGATTTATATTTTGTTTTTAATAAGTGTTTATAAAGAGTATAAGCCCAAATACAACTAGTATAATTATAGTATATTGCACCTATACATTAAAATAGATATTTAGTTAACAAATGGTGTATGTACAAAAGGATGTACATTTTTAAGAATAAGAAGGTTAAAAGCGTAACATCAAATTTAGCCTTTGGAGTTTTGAACTTTTGATTTAGCCTGTATCGGTTTGAATCGAGAAGATTTTATTGGTCGTGATCCAGAATAATATTTTTATAAGGTTTTGTGATTGGTATTGTGTGTGCCTGGAACGTAGGGAGCCGATAAATTGCGTGAATTTTCGCAGCTTTCGGTCAAGTGATCCTGACTTCCGTAAGTGTTATGAGAATAATTGTACGATTTGTGCAAACAAATAGTACCATGTAAGTTACGCGTTGTGTACAAACACTATTTAATTAGTTTGTAAATTAGCATTTGTCCATGAATACTAATGGATTGATCTCATTTCAGACCACTGTCAGAAAAAAAAAAATCACTGGAGAGATGTGAGGATCATTAAAAATTACTCAGGTTACACATTATCAATGTACGATTCTTAGGACGCGACTCCGCAGTCCGCACGCACGATTCATACGTAAAGATTCTCTACAACACCAAATTCGACGGTCTGCATATTAATTTGATAAAATATTTTGCTACTTTAGTATGAACTAAAAACATTATTTTTTATTAATTTAATTTCCTTTGAAGTATTACCGTTTATTTCAGCTGATTTCATGTTATATAATCTTGGTAATTGTAATTCACTTATTAATTTTCCGATGGTAATATTGTACTAAGCAAATCGAATACTCATAAATTGAACCGATTCTATTAATTTTTGCTTATTATTATTTTTATATTAAATATTCTGGATAGTTAATTTTTTATTTTCGCAGTCACTTTTACACTCATTGCAAACCCATTGATTTTTCGCATTGTCAGTCACTTTACCAAATATTTTTCCACTGATACCTAGGCACTACAGTGCAATTCCTATTTATAAGTAGAGCAAATTATTCCATCTCCCTTGATAAGTGATTTTTTTAATTATGATTTAATTATATCTACCAACTATTAAATAAGCTATCATTTGATAAGCATGACCCACTCGATTAGTGCAACTGATAAATTGAAGAATATCAATTTATTGATGGTATACCTATTTCTGATGAAATGTTAGTTACGCGGTGTTATTATTATGGTATAATTATTTGTGTACTAATATTAATTATTTTCGAATTTCGGCGAAACGCGCAGATTGGATAAAAAAATAATTTTTCCCATACATTTTTGTTTTCCTGTAAATAAATCGTTTTCGTTTCCAATGTGTGGTTCGTGGCTGTTGAGTTCAACCGTAAACATTGAACCTCTCAGACATGGTTTCCTACAAACATGCGTTCGTGAATGCGCAATTGCTTGGTCACACTAGCGCTATGCGTGTGGAGGTGTTTTGCAACACTATACGTGATTATAAGTGCGTAATTTGGACTCATACAACGTTCATCGGTTGGTGATTACTAGTATCTTAGAACTTTAGAACTTCTACCATTGACCCATTTATTTAGAGAAGAAAGCGGTGAAATGTACCGTGAATGAAACAGGGAAAGGCTGCTAAAACAGCCTTATACAGAGACGCTTGATTGCCAATGAAACTAAATTTAGAGCATATTTTCGAGTTCTCTTCAAGTTATTCAATTATATTAGAGAAAACATCAAAAAACCTCCTTGTAATGTTCTATTCCGAATATTATTGTTGAATTTTAAAAATAAATAATATTTAATATAATAAATAAAGGGAAAATAAATAGAGGAAAAACGGTAGTAGTCGATTTCTGTAGATTGTTCAGGGGAGCAAAAGCTAAGTCGTCGTATCCTTATCTTTCTTCACCAGTATACTTAATATTTTCTCTTTAATAATTGAAGACTGAAAAATTTTTTTCATCAAATCGATTTCAACAGTGAATATTACTCTTAATTCGCTATCAAATCAAGCCATAAAATCAAATTTAAAAAAAAAAAAATGGACTATTATCGTTTTTCCTCTCTACCCTTCAAATACTTAAGAACGAGTCGTCGGTGTCACGCAAATGTTGGTCTTCTGGCGAACGCGACATGATAGAATTATCTATATACTATTCACGCGCGTGAATCATTTATGAACACCAACATTGGTTCTAGGTACTTTGGCTACTTCAACCACGTATTCACGGATCTGTGTTTGTAGGAAACGGAGGCTTTGGAGTTTCTCAGCGAGACGATGATGACACGTTACAATGTTTTTCCCGGTGTTTCCGAGTTAAGTGCGAACATCATAACTTCATCATTGCTTGCGGGGTTTTTTCGTGACAGAGCTCAGTGATGTGCCAAAAAAATCATACTTAAAACAAATTTGAAAATAATAATACACACATAGGTAGGCGTATCAGTGAAATAGTTGAAAAAAATCATTGTATATATAATAAACTGAACATGCAGCCGTGCAGGTCGACGAAAACCGGTCGTCAGCTAAAATTTTTACGCACACACTTCGGGCCTGTCCCGAAAATGACTCGCACACAACTCCACTCTGTCGCAAAAAAACTGTGCACGCAATTCAGCTGTTGACTAAAGTGCTTATTTTTATTTTTATTTTTTATTTGGCAAGCGATTCGGATGCAACCGAGTTTCCAACAAGACGGACCCGAACACTGTGGAACAAGCGCAGCGCCCCGCCTAGAATTCTGTATTGTAATTGAACGAGACGGAAGCTCTGGCGAATTATTTTCCATTGGCACGCGTAACGCATAATTTCGGGATCACGCGCGCGATGTCGATCGCGTTCTTAAAATCCGGTTCGTCCACGAACGTGCGTTTCTCGTATAAAACCGGGACCGTCGCGTCGGAGCTTACAGTTTGGTCGCGGACCGCCGCCGGTCGCGCATCATATTCGTACGGGTCGCGCGGCAATGCGTTTCGCCTGTTCGAGTTCATCGCAGTCCGTCCGCTGCGCAAGTGGCCCGCGAGTGTTCCGTCCCCGTCATTGCGCGCGCAACCCGAAAGGAACGTTCGACCGCCGCGGTGTCCGAGCAGTGCTGGCCGACAATAAGTGTCGATGGACGACCGTAACGACGGTGTCGGCGAACGCGCACCGGTGTACACTTACTTCGACGACACGAAAACCGACCACGGGATACCGTTGCTGAGCAAAGCGTTCGAGGACTATTCGCGGGTCGAACGGTTCGTGTGCGATGAGTCGGAAATCGACGACGTCGACCGTTGCGTGGCCCTTTACGACCGTTACGTGCGCGAAAAATTGACCCACTCGACCGCGATCAAACGCTGGGACGGTCGCGGCCGCGGCCGCGCCACCGCCTCGGACATGGCGTACGTACACCGGTACTTGAAGGACCCGGTGTTCACGTCGATGTCGCTGCTCACGTCGCGGGCCCGCGACCACGTCGTGTACGGCATATTTGCGTACGTGCTGCGGTGGCCCAGCCGCGACATCGCGGAGTTCGGTCGCGCGTTCCACGGCGTCGGTGAGCTCGCGCGCAGCATCGCGCGGTGCGTGGACGAGTGCGCGGTCGTCGAGCACCGCGGGCACCCGCTGATACCGCAAACGTTCAAGGTACTGCACGCACACTTCCGCGCTGACCTGGGGCTGGCGGCGGCGCCGCCGTCCCTTGGGCTCGTGGACCACGCGCCCTGTTTCGACATCGGCCGGTACGTGTCCCGCGAGTGGACGTTCCACTTCCACCGGGTGCACATGCGCCTGCAGGCCGAGTCTTGGGGCCCGGACGACAGCTACCTGCGCGCGTTGCCGGATGTGCACAGGGCGCTGGGCGTGCCGTTCGCCGAGCTTATCGACGGCGCGCGCGCGACGGCCCCGAACCGTGGCGATCGGCCCAAGTACGTGACGGGCGTGGCGTGCTGCGGCAAGACCACCGTGCTGAATGCGTTGGAACGGCATGGGTGGACGGTGCGAAGCCGCACGGACCTGGGCACGCTGGGCGGCAGGAGCAAATGGCCCGCGCAGGCGGCCGCGCTCCACTGGGCCCTGGATCGCGCGTACCGCGCGGGCGCCGGTCACGTGATCGGTGACCGCGGCCCCATCGACCACCCGCTGTGGACCGCGGTCATGGAGCTGTGCGACCCGCGGCACGCCACCACCTTGGTCCCGAAGCTGTTGGAGTTCTACGGGCGTACGTTCAACGAGTTGGTCGTCGGCTACCACGGTGGTTACGACGTGGTCGTGTTCCTGGACCCGTACCCGAGCCGCAACAGGCGGCGCATGTTGGAACGTTGCGAGGGCGGCGACGCGTTCCGCGCCCGTCTGCCGCAGTACGTGCCCGCGCAGTTCATGGCCTACTACATGTTCGCGGTCCTGTTCGGGTTCAAAATCGTGTTCGTGCCGTACACGCCGGACGGTCGACTGGACGTGGACGCGCACCGGCGCAACGCCGAGGCCCTGGCCCAGTACTACGGTCCCGCTCGGGCCCCTGGTTCGACCGACCCTCTCGGGCGCGTTTCCAGAATGGAACCGGACGTGCCAGAATTCATGCGAAACACCGATTTCTCGAAGCTGACCGGGATCTACAAGTGAAACGTGTCGTCGCGATCCAAACAATTTGATCGACGTCACTGTTAGGCGACGCGCGACCGTTCACAATCCACGCGGCGCTCTACCGCTGCCGAGTCGTATAGGGATCCATCGTAAAACGAACCCTTTGACATTTCATCATTTTACCTTACCGTGATATTTTAACCGGTGGTCGCAGTGCAAAAGAAACAGCGACGGCGACTTGCGACTTAACATCAAAGCCCGTCCCAGTAAAATCCTGAATGAAAGTACTGCGTGAGAGTTATTGATTTAATTTGTTTGAATTTCTTAAAAAATCTTATAATGTTTGCAAACGAATGAATAAGACCTATAACTAAATAAATAAATAATTTATTTTAAATTTACGTTCAAATGTATTATTTTTACTGCGGATGCAATGTAATTTAAAATGTTTATCGTTTTTTTTTTTTTTTTTGTTGAAATCGTCAGAGCTACTATAAGAATACAGTACATGTTTAGAAAATATTCGTATATAGTGTTAAAATATGGATTAGGAAAGAAATGAAAACATTGAAATGCCAGTTCGAGATGGGACTGGGTAACATCGTTTTTTCAGACATTTTTAACGGACCCCTTTCAATTTTCATCTTATACAAACTTTTAAATATGAAATATATTTGTGATGTTTTGGTTTAACAAGGACTGACTCGAATACGTATATTATTGTTATAGTTTACAATTTACACACCAGGAACGTGCATTTATAAATCGAAAAATATATTATATTCTTATTATTTCGTTCAAACAAATCACTCAAATATAGCATGTAAAATATATATCAAATATTAATTAAATATAAATATAAATAAAATGTGTGCATAAAAATTGCATTGCCTATTTCAAATTTAAAGCATGTAGTAACGTCATGCGTCAAGTGCATGCGCCGAATGACAACATCAAATTTGTTTATCAGGTGAATGTACTGTTTGTAAACAATTTGCTTTTAGTCTAGTATCATCTTATGAATGTAAGCGACAAGTTAATAATACACGATTTTCAATTTAAGTTTAATAATCATGCACTAGTAACAGTGACGTATTTACTGGAGAGGGGGTCCATGTTGGGTCCGTACCTTCCCTATTAGCCTATAAATACTTATTATTCTTATTACTTTCGTTTATAAATAAGAAAATTAAAATAAATAAAGTTTGGGTATACAAAATTTAATGTTTTAATAGAATTTAGCAAATGTTATTGGTACAAAAAATAACCACCAAAAAAACGCACGGCAAGAACACAAACAATTGGAGCGAATCCTCAAGTGTCTTCTGCAGAATATTATTATAGAGTGACAGTTTTTATGAAATATATTGATAATTTTATCAAAACCAACTAGCAACTAGATTATTAAATAATAAATTGATTTTTAATGAAATAGATAAGCAAAATTTTGATTATCCATGTTAAAATAAAACATAAAAAAAATAAATAAATTTAAAATATTAAATATTATGTTTTGAGTATACTTTATAAAGTTTGAATGTTCATTTAGTTCCACATGTATCATTTAAGAATTTTGTTGAATTTAATTTACTACCAGTTGAAAATGATAATTTTTTTGTTGAATTAAAAATATGGAAAATTAAAATAACCAATGAAGATGTTAACATCAAAAGTGGATTAGAAGATCTTTAAAGTTATTTTAAGTTAATTATTTTACAAATTACCAGTGTCAATAAAATATGAAATATCTTTTTTAATTTTGACAAGGTTGAAAACATATTTCAGATAAAAATGAATAAAGTAATCTTTTAATTATTTTGAAAATATTTAATATCTAACGTATAAAAATATAACTTATAACTATATTTTTAAATTTATTATAATGCAGAAAATTGACTAGCAATGATGTTTATTTATTGGGACATAAATCTAGATGTTGACAAAATCATATATAAATTGGCATTAAGTCCTAGAAAATTGGAATTTGTTTTATAAATGTGGTTTCTTATGTTAAAAAATAAATAAATATAAACATTAAAATGATTTTATGTTAATGCATTATAATAAATTCAATTTATTATTAAGTGTTATGCTGATGGATAGAAGAGGGCGGAAATCCCCACTTAAATGTGATTTGTTTTTATTAGTTGCCATTACGGCTGTCGATTATAGTAGACTCACCATTATTAATATTCTAATAATATTATACAATAAATATATTTTTATTTTGTACCAGCAAAACACGTGTTGCCGGTTTTTTTTTCACTCCGTACATACATTCGTGTATTGTGAGTTCGTAACTGTTAGCCTTTGCGTTGTATCGTTTTACCACCCCATACAGTGTCGTCCAACTACCGTGTTGCCCGTTTTCCGTCACTATGTTGTCCAATGATCTCCACCGTCGTTGTATCCTGTGTCAATTGTTTGTCTCTGCTGGTTCCTTTGTTTCATGTTCAACGTGGCAATAGTCCGCCAGCACTCGGAGTGTGTCTGTGGAGACTATCCAGGTCACCCAGAAGTCAAGCACAATCGTTACTATTGTCCCGTCCAGTCATCGGTGTTATAAGTTAGTTCGTAAGTTGTGACCCAAGCGTTTAGCATAAATACTCCGATTTGTATGCGAACTCTGTGGTCATTGCACCAAATCGGTTCGACCACAGAGACCACCTCCCCCTCCTGATAACTAAACTCTATTTCCTGTTCACCTGTGCGAAATAACTTGATTCCGTTCCATAGGTGCAACTAGAGCCCAAATATAAGAACTGCTAAAATTGCTGAAAATAAAATTAAATGGTATTTAACCGTAATTACTATAGATTATATATATATTATATTATAGATCTGAAAAAAAAAGGAGTGCTAAAAACCTTATTGCGCCCCCCCCCCTAGTTACACCTATGTTCCGTTCCTCTATTGCTTCATTGCCGTTTTCTTTTTTATCGCCACCGCAATTGACTCCTCTCAGTTCGTCGAGAGAAGAGGCAGTTAGATCCAGTGGCGTAATTTCAGTTTTTGATAGGAGGGGGCAACATTTTTAACCGATCCATACTACCGGGAGAAATATGAAGTTTCGCTCACACGTTTTATCTTATACTTAAGGCACATATTTTATATATTATATTATTATTCAGCTTAAATTTTTGCAAAATATAATTTTGTATTTTGTAACATTACTTAAACAAGATTATCTTAATCTAACTTAATCTAACTTAATCCTAAATTAATCTAAGCTGTAAGCCGATATCTTCTATTTTTCATTTTTAAAAAATACATCTATTACATTATTTAAACTGATTTTTGCAGCAATATCACTTTCAACAGTTATAACCAACAAATCACTCAGACGATCATTTCCCATGATTAAGCGTAGATAGGTTTTATTTAATTTAAGGGGGAAAAAAACATTTATTGGAAGCAGTTACTACAGGCAAAAATAAAAAATATTTATAATTTTAAGAGTTTCAGTAAAAGCTTTAGGAAGTGCATTTAAAATTTTAGAAATAGAAAAAAGATCATGAATTCCATTATCTCGTTCTTTATTAGAATAATTTAAGTTTTTTGGTCATAAGAATTCAGTTTGAATTATTAAATTATCAATTTTAAAATGACTTTAATGATTAAGGAAAGACAATAAATAGGGACTTTTTACATTAAAATAATCAGGACTAGAAGATAAGAAAATATTACAAGTAAAAATTATTTCATTGTTAGAATTGCTGAAACGATTGTTAAGTTCATTCAAAAATCTAATATTCTTGTAAAATGCTCATATATCTATTTATAGCTTATACCAATTGGCAATTACCAAATATTGTGGCAATAAATAATTAACGCAATATTTTAAAAATTATAAAAATACGCTTGATTTTTCGCAAATGACGGCTTATGGCTAAACTACAACTACTGGCCCTTTGAGATACTTTTTAATCAGAGAGAGGCAAATGCCCCCCTTGTCACCCCCAAAATGATGCCACTGGTTAGATCGCGTACCTAACATCATTTACGGTGGACAGTGCCGAATTAAACATTTGTTGGCCCCTGGGCAATTAAGATTATGGGCCCTACAAAATTTTTTTTAACATACATCTTTAACATTATTATCGAATAATTAAAATAAATATCTTTAATGATAACCAACTATTATTAATAAATAAAATCATATTCATTACATTTTTTTAATTTGCAAGAAAAATTAATTATTATTGCTGCTCCTATAACTTAACATATATTTCATATTGAATTTTATCCCGTAAATTCATAAATAAAATACAGGTATTAATAAATAAATTAAAATATAATTTTCCGTTTTCACAGAGCCTCTTGAATGAGTGAGGCCCTAAGGCAGGCGCCTACTACGCCTAATGGGTAATCAATCCGGCACTGACGGCAGTGGTTGTGTAGTTGCTTAGCTCATTTTTATTCGGGTAGCTCAAATCTTAATCAAAAATAAATATTGTTTTTCATATTTTCATTGCGACTGTTCCATCGACACACAAGTATTTTGTATGATTTATTATATAAACTTAAAAAAACAATACTTAAGTCAAAGATTAATCCTAAATAATTAAGCTAATTCTAAATAAGAATTTAAACACAATATTACACCATTTTCTTAAAAAATTTTTCTCTTAAATTTATTATATTTTATCTATTTAAAAGTTTTTACAAAATCGAAATAAAATAAAATACATTTTCCCGTACTTGTGTCTCTCAATTTCAAGTTCAAATAGTTAACTTTTTAAATGTTTGATTTGTGGTGATTAATATGGTCAATTTTCAGTGTTTATGCAGTTAGATACCAATAAGATACATTGTACATTATATAAATTTATTTTGTATACCTATGATACATAATATATAGTATATAGTATATACTATATAGGGTAAAGTGAGGTATTTTCGTGGAATAGGCATTTTCGTGAGATTATTTGTTAAACGCATAACATAATTTCCTATTATACGATCGATTTGAAAATTACATTGATCCTTAAAATGACTATTTTTAAGGATCAATGTAATTTTCTAGTCAATCGTGTAATAGGGAATCACATTATACGTTCAACATATAGTATCATAAAATTGCCTATGTCACGGAAATACCTTACTTCACCCTATTATGTATCATAGGTATACAAAATAAATTTATATAATATACAATGTATCTTATTGGTATCTAACTGCATAAACACTGAAAATTGATCATATTAATCACCACAAATCAAACATATTATATATTATTATATTATATTATTATTATATTATATTATATACTATATAATATGTACATCTATATAAGTACATCGTTCAATTGATTAAGTTACGTTGCGTACATTTGGATTTATCTTACCGTTTTATACGCAAAACGCAACTAAACATAATTGAGCGATATACGTTACATAGGTACATATTACACAGTATATAATATAGTAGATATATGAAATGAATTGCCGCCACTTGTATAATGTATCTTATCCAATTTGTCTTAGATTGTATAATTTTTTCGCAGCTTATCGTATCCCATTTTTCACACTACCGTCGTTCACTTTTTTCCCTTTTTGCCACCGCCTTTTTTCCCTTTATTTTTCTTGGGTGCCTTAACTTTAGTTTCTGGAGCGGGCGCGGGAGGCTGGTAGTCTTCCTCCTGGAACTGTGTGTACACGTCCATCGGCTTCTCGACCTCCTTTGGTAGGCGCACCTCAATCTGCAAACAGGACATGTCGTTGGGATCGTTGTACCGCTTGCTCAGCCGCAGCACGAACACGTCCTCGTCCCCGTCGATTGGTAACCCGGTGACCGGTCCCACGACCCGGTCGGAGGTCACCGGCATCGTAGGCAGCACTTGCATCATGTCCTTCCGCTGCTGATAACTGTCCTTTCCAGCCGTACCGTCCACCATCCCTGGCCGCATCTGATAGTAGACCGCGCCAATTGGCCGCCCGTGTCGGTCCGTTTTCGGCTTCACGCCTTTGGCCACCGCCTCGTTCACGCCCAAGTGAACCGTAGCACGATCACCCCGTAGACCCACTTCACCGGGCTTCAGTCGCATGGTGTTATTATCCTTCCTAGGGTAGTTCGCTTCCGGCTTCTTATCCTTGGTGCACAGCTTCCACAACGTCTGCGAGAATACGAGGATTAAGTATAATGTACAACAGGCCAACTATTACAACGCGTGATTCCCAATCGTTTTCAAATTAATAACGATTTATATTTTACTCACGTCCGGTGCGAATTGCTTGTCTGGAATCTGATTTCGCTCGTTTTTGGCGCAACTGTTGTTTACGTGACCGACATCACGTGTTTCGGGTGGATTTATTCCCGAAACCGGGCCCAGTGTCGTTTGAAACATATCCCTCATCTTTTCCAGGGTTTTCATCGTACACCGGATCATTTTCGCTTCGTCTCTGCAGCAGCCTCCGTCGGATGATCGCTGTTTATTAAAAGACATTCGTAGATATTGGTTTTGCTTTTTAAGATGTTTTAAATTTCCTTCTGTGTTGGTGTTGTTTTGGAATGACTAACTAATTTAATTTTCCAAATGGGTCAACTATTTTAACAATATTTTATTTCTATGGTTACTTAATATTTGCAGAAATCATATACATATTAATAGTCAGCATAGCCGAGCGCAGGGGAATACATATGCAGCTGCATACCCTAAACATAAAAATAAATAAATATCATGACATATTTGGTCTTTAAGTATATATTATGTGATTTTGTATTTCATTATGATTTTTATTATATTTTTATATTTAGTCCCAGACATTTTTATTTATTTTTGAAACTCAAATTATATACTATTATAATGATTTAATGTATTAATGAAATTAAGAAATACTATGCTCCAAAAGAGATTAAATAGCTTTTAACTCCAGAGCAATTACTGACAATAAATTAAAATTCAAAAGATATTAGTGATATTAAAAACTGAACTGAACGCAGAATTGTTTTATAATCAATTATAATTATTTATCAAATTTATTTTATTTTTTCATCTAAATATATAACTGATTACGTTTTTTTTATTTACTCTATTTAAATATATTACTCAAACTATTTCAAGTATTATGTATTTAATTTTTTTTTTTTAATTTATTTTAATTACGAAGACAATTATAACAATAAAGAGTTTTCTATTCAGTCATTTTTTTAGGAAAAAAAATTTAAATTATAAAATAAACAGTTATTTAGATATTTGTGTGTATATTTTTACATTAATTTTGAAAGCTTAAATTAATTTTCAGTTGTGGTGGGGCATCTTTTTGGATACCTACCCTGTAAAAGGGGTTTGCGCACATCTATGGTAGTCATTACATTTATTATTTATGAAATAAAAGGTAATATTTCATAATTTCATAAATTAACATATTTAAATTTCAACACTTATCACTCGAGTTATTAGGTAGTAGTGTACATATTTGTAGGCCTTGAATTTTTATTCATAGGGTAATGAAATTGTTTTTATCAGAAAATCCTAGTTAGTGGACGTTCAACGGGGACTAGGTAAATTGGGCCCGCAATATTTTGTGTACATTTTGAAAGCGGTAAATTAAGTCCCGAGAAAAAAAAAAGATATTAGATAAGTTGGGTCCCGGGGAAAAAAAGGTAGTAGGTAAATTGAGTCCCAACTACTCACTATACTACCTCGTCGTAGTCGTTTTACAAATGACAATTTACACTGTTTCTATCGGTTATCGATTCCATTGTGATCAAATAACTTCGTAATATCGTAACTTTGATTATGTCTAATTAAGATACGTATATAGGCATATATATATATATATATATATATATATATATATATATATATGTATATATATACGTACATTAGTTTGTCGTATATCGTGTGTTAGTTATCAGTTAACACCAATATTGATGATAGTTCTTATGATTATACCATAGGCGCCAGGTTTTCAAAAATGTATTGGGTGCTCTTACCAATGTCAAGCAGTGGTGCACACAGGGTTGTAGGGCGATAAGGGGTTCCGCCTCCCCTCGAAATTTCTCCGAGGCATAGTATGATGTTAGGGCTATACAATATTTATTTCTATAGTAAATTATTAATAGAATAACACCCCTCCCCCGAAAAAATCCTGTGTGCCACTGACGTCAAGTATTAAATGAGGGGCTTTTCCCTTCGCTCCCTATACTAAATTTTCTATAAACTGGTAACTGCAAGAACTTTGTCACTTTTATAAAATTGATGATAAACATAAAACAAAAAGGTTTTCTTATTGATACAATGGTTACGACTATGAACAAAATATATTGTACTGTTCATAGGCGTGTGCACGGGGGTAGCCGGGTGGGCCGCGGCCCCCCTGTGAACTCTGGCTTTTTCTTTAATAAGTATATATCTATACTATACAAGACAGCGAACATTTTTACATTTTACATGAATAAAGTAAAGCCAGTTTTAATCTTATAGTATAGAATTGATATCTGTGAATAAATGTAATAAAGTTATTAGTTATTAATCAGACTAATTAGAACTTGCATATAATATAAAAATTGAAGATGTAATTGATACATTCAAAAACCTTACTCCCGTGGACAGAAGGATGAAGTTGTAAATAGTATAAAAATATGTAAATAAGGATTTCTTAGATATAAATTGTACAAGTTTAAATAGTATTTATTTTTATGTTTGCATATTGAATTAAATAAATAATTTTTAAATTTAAAATATTTAATTATACTAGTAGTCTTTAGTACAAGAATCTTTGGTCCACTTTTTCAAGGGCCCCTCCGCGGACAAAGTTTGCGCACGCCTATGGTACTGTTACATGATTACGACTTACAATTGCTTGTTTTTGTGTATTATCCACAATTTAAGATAATATCTATATAATATATCTTAATTCGTGGTATTATCAGGGGGGTGGACACAACACGGTGGCAACGAAATCAGCGGTCATTTTAATTGAGGTACTTTTGTTATCAAATTATAATCAGTGATACTGATATTGGTTATTAATTATAATTTCATTTATGTGATCTACCAAACAGTGTGAAACATGGTGACCTACTGGGTACCATGAAGTTTTTACTTGTGGATCGTTTTTTAA
The DNA here is from genome assembly GCF_003268045.1 of Sipha flava. NCBI lineage: Eukaryota > Metazoa > Arthropoda > Insecta > Hemiptera > Aphididae > Sipha > Sipha flava. The sequence goes on along the minus strand of NW_020272852.1, from coordinate 323,609 downwards.
ATAGTATGTCTACCATAATACAGGCTCATGTGCAGGATTTCAGAATGGGAAGTGTTTAAAAAAAAAAAAAATTATAAAATAGATTCATCGATGATTAAATAGTATTAGGTATACAGATATTTATATAAATTCTTTAAGTATATTAAAAACGTTTATATCGATATAATACTATAAAATGCAAATCATTGTTGTAGTAAATTTACAAATACAACTGTAATACATTTACACAAACACAATTTATATTTTTTTGGTAATGATGGGAGGTTAGGAGTTGACCCATGGTCATACTATAGTATAAGACTTATAAGTCCCCCAAATCTCAAACTCTTATTGCACCTAATACCTTGGAAACATTTGAAAATGCGCAGTAGCTTATAAAGAATATTACTACCGTTTCATAATGGAATAAAATGTTACTAACTTGCTACTGTACCTCAAATAGAATGGCTGACTGATTTCATTATTGTCCTATGCTGTCCATGTAATTTGTTATCAGTGTCCATTCTGTTTTATTGTGGTATTATCTTATGAAAACATCGGGAGAAATCAAAATGTACAGAAAAATATATTGCATCCAACAAAAGAAAAAATTTTATTTCTAATTTTGACTAACAAGGTTTTTCTGTGTAGCCGCTGATATCATACAATGAACATGGTGATAACGGTTTACCTATTATAATTAATATATTGGCACCCAATGAATATTTTCAATGGGTACTCGAGCACTCGATGTACTTGGCACCTATGGATTACACACAGACACGAGTGTACAAAATCTGAGTATTTTCACTATATTTTTCGTAGCGTGCATTGCGTACTATACGTCGATTTGAATTTGTTAAATTCGTATCTTTTAAGTTTTTACTAAAAATTTAATTAATATACTAATAATAAAACACAATAATATTAAAATTGACTTCTAATAAAATTACTAGATATTTAAAAAAAATAATTTACCTTGGACTTACTACCTTTTTTTCCCGGGACCCAACTTACCGAAAAAAGGTTATTTCGGACTCAATTTACCAACTCCCACAAAACAGTGCACTAGTGAGCCCACATAAGTCTGTTCGCCATCGTCCACAGCAAATGGGTATATCATGAAGTTCTGTTCATCGAATTTCGAAAAATGAAGTTAATCTGCATCCATGTATGATCCAGTTGACACAAGAATTGAAGCCAACAGATCATGGCAAGAGAAGATTATTTGTAGAATGGATTTTGAGCCAACACAACGCAGACTTCGCCAGCAGGATAATCTTCGGTGACGAGGCTCACTTCCACTTCTCTGGGCATGTTAATAAGTAAAACCGTCAAATTTGTTTATGTAAATAACCCGCAAGTCATCCAAGAATTGATGGAAGGAATCAGGCGGGTAATTGGCGGAATCAGTAGAGAGATGTGTGCGAAAGTGATCACCAATTTCAACGATCGTCCTATTGCATGTAGGAATCGCGGAAGTAGATATTTGCTCAACATAATTTTTTATCATTTAATAGGAGTTGTTTATGGTTGAAATAATTATTTTTTTTTTTAAATGTCGATGTTTTTTTGCTGAGCTATTGCGTTTTTAAAATATGCACTTCTGCTGGGACACCCTATATTATTTATACCCATAAGCGAAACTACAGGTTAGGCCAGTTAAGCCATGGCCTGATCTAATACTGTCTGGATATCATACTGACTTAGTAATTAAAAGAATTTAAAATTAAAATTTAATAATTCATTTCCACATCTAAAATGCCGAACATCTACACACGAATTGCGTCCCGAAAAAAAAAATGATAAGCGAGTACACGAATTGCGTTCGGGTTTGTTTAAACGATTACATGTACGATGTACTTTAAAGCATATTATAATTTTAGTTTGGCCGTTAATTCAAATTAAAGAATGCAGGTTTCATTTAGGTCAAAGTTGGTGGAGGAAAATTCAAACGGTTGGTTTAAGTCAAGAATACAAAAAAAATTCAGATATCAATATTTTTTTGGTCTCCCATTTTTAAAACCAGATGAAGTGGAGGATTGTTTTACGGACGATATTGTATCAGTTTTATCCGAGGATGAAAAAGTACAGCGATTTTCTGATTATATATTAAATACATACATAAAGCTTGATGGTGACTTCCCGCCTTCTGTGTGGGCAATGTATTCATGCTCTATAATTCGAACTACTGATAGTTGTGAAGCCTTTCACTCTAAGTTTAACAGTATGTTTTACTTAGCACACCCAAATATATTTCAATTTGTAGATGTTTTAAAAAATGTATAAAAAGAAACTTGTATTAAACAACGAAGTGTTCATGTAATTAAAACAGACGGATGATGATATGTGAAAAAGAAGATTATTTAAGATAAAATATGAAAGTGGCCAATTGACCCTTCTCGATTATATTAAGAAGGTATCATTCAAGTTTTTACCAGTTTTTTAATTTTCTAATTTTCTAATTTTCTAATTATAACTTTTTTTCATACTGTTTATTTTAATTATTTTATTACATTTCTATAATTTAAACCTACATATTTCGTTTTACTTACATATAATTTCATAACAACGATAAAAATCAATATTTTTAACCTACCGATGGTCATAATTTGTTATCGACAGTCCTAAGTCTGTATGAAATGGGAAGGAAATTAATGTTTTTATGTTGGAACGCGATTTGAGCAGTCGTTAAATATCTTTTAGACACAATTCACGTGGGAAAGGGATTTCGGGACGCAATTAATGTGCAGCGAAAATGTCTACAATGTTCTGTTTAAATAAATAAATAAATATATAAATATATATGTATATATACGTAATGCTTGGGTAACACCACTTGAATGTATTGTATTTATATATGTTTATAATTTGGCCTGTTCTAATGAAATTATCTAGTTTCGACTATGTTTATATCCAATATTATAATCTAATGTTCAACTTAGTTTTTTCCACAGTTGATTAGGCGTGTTCAATCATAATTTATCATTATATGAGCATTTCAGTTTATAACTCAGTATAATAATACAATTGACAGTGCATCATAGTTTTGTTGAGATGTATGTTACAGTATATACCTGGAATCAATATCATTAATCCCATGTAGTTATATGCTGAAAAATGATTCACAAGTATTTAAGCAAGTAAATACCTATATTATTTATACATATCTGTCACCATCTAGTATTATTAAAATATTTGAAATTACCTATTTAAAATAAAATATTTAACTCATAAAATATTGATATGTGTTATAAATTGAAAACTAATTAAAAAATGTAAAGATTCTTTAAGTAGGTATACTAATATCTCGACAGTAGTTATGAGAACTAGTAACCAGTACAATAAGCGCAAAAAAGATTAAAAAATTTACTATTATAACAATATGCACAAACATTCATTAACATAAATGTAATGTTTTTCATATGGGAATCAATATTTTAACATTTCTAGGAAATATAACTGACATCGCATATTATTTTTGAAGTCGTATTGAGTCTATAATGATTTAAACTTTTACAAAGAGTAAGGATCCGTGAATTTTGTTACTATGTCGAAAGACTAAGTAGGTACAACGGTCTTATTAAGGAAAAACGAAAATAAATAAGTTACTCATTTTTTACCTTTTTTCAAACGTCGTTCATTAATATTCACTATTCATTTTAGTAGTAGTATAAAATTACTTACGACCTACCACTAATACCGTAAGTCCGTAAATGTAGCAAATTTGAAAAAAACGGTGATTCAACGTTCAATAACATAAATTACAATAAAATAATGTATTTAGAGCAGTATGATAAATTCATAAACACAAAATTCTCAATGACACAGATTCTCATTTTTGATGGTTGGTATTAGTTAAGTTTTTTTTTTGAGGTTAGAATTCTAATCAAAAATGCATTTTATCAGCTATAATTCTTATCACGGGGAACAACTACCCATCTCATACTTTTCATAGATTTACAATATTAATTTATTAATGTATCACGATACGTAATTAAATAATAATGGTATGTTCGCATCGCCGTATCGTGTAAATTAATTTATCAGTCGTAAGTTTTCTTGTCTTAAACCAACTTTTGTACAATTACGCGAGTCTACTGATCATTTACCTATCGGTTATTTTATTTTTTTTTTTTAACGATTTTTCAACTAGAACCATCGAAATTAAGTGCATGTCTGTTTCGGAAAACGCGATGGCCGACACTTCCAGTGATTTGGACGAGACGCCCAGCATCGAGTGTTTTCAAAACTACACCGCGCCTGAGGTATTCATACAGGGCATCGCAGGCATTGTCAACCAAGAAGACGTTGAGTCCATGATCATCGCACAAAAAGAAATGTTCGTATTGTATACCAATATATAATATAACTCGACATTGAATTGTTTTCGGAGACTCTAATTCAGACATAGACACGTACTGTAATCTAAGAAAAGTTTACAAATAAAATGAAAATCATTTTTAATGCTGATGCATTTTGAGTATTAAAAATTATTCTAGAGCTACTTTGACTATCGTTAACTAACACAACTCAAAAAACAGTTTTTCAAACTTAAATAAAATCTATTAAATTAAAAAAAAGTTTTGTCTATTTGATCTTAACAATATTTTATGTACGGTATGTGCAATTGAAAACTCATAATACTATTGTGATGATAAATAAATGTAGTCATTTTCATCTTGGTCATAGTCAATTTTTATAGAAATGTATAATGGTGTATAAAATTAGAAAACAATTTGGAAAGATAAATATTTTCCTATACTGATTTTAACTATTTTGTGTAATTCTATCTCCTAGGTATAATTAATTTATCTAACAACCATTGTATTTTTGTTTGATATTAGGTTACAGCGTTTTGAGAAGACCAATGAAATGTTGACCAATTGTAATTCTCTGTCCATGAGCCATCTGAAGACGACCAGCCAAGAGATAAAGAAGCACACTCAAATACTCACTGAACTACGGAAAGACTTGGACAGTACTTTTAAAAGAATATCTACGATGAAAACAAAGATTATGTCGCAGTATCCAGATTTACAAAAAAGTATAAATAATTGAATTTATAAAATTTAATAATTTGTTATTATATTGCATTTGAATTATAGGCATTTCAGAAGCAAAGAAAAAAGAGTTGGAACAAAAGCCTGTTGAAAGTTCGTCAAGTGGTAGTGCTAGTACAGCTTCTCCGTATAATTCTGATACTAATTGAATTTAATATCAATTTTTATTGTATTAAAAAATGAAATACTTTGATCTCATTATATTAAAAAAAAAAAAAAGTTGTTCATTTATGTTAATGGTACTATGTTATCAAACAATTTGCCATATTTATTTACTTAAGATATTTTTTTGGTTGAAATTTTTTAAATTTGTAAATAAATATGTACACAAATTAAGCTTAATTTGAAACACTAGTATTTATATCTAATAAGCTTATGCATAACTTTGATTGAGTGATGCCGCTAATAAGTCCAGATAAATCTCATTTTATCTATTAAAAAAACCTAATACTTTTGCAGTAACATATTAGTTTTATAAAAATTAAATAATTTTAAAATTGAATTTAAAACTGTGATATACTATCTAAATATTTTGACAATTTTTATCCAAATAAAATCTCAAATTAATTAAGTGAAATATATTTCATTTATTAAATCATACTTCTTTACTCGTTGATAATTATGTAAGTTATATAAATGAAGATGATTAACTGTATTTTATATACATAATGTTATATTAATTTAATATACAAATGTTACTTATCGTCTAGTTGTAGAATATGTAAAAACCGATTAAAAGTCTTAGTTACACTTAACCGTCTGCATAATGTAATACATTATAATATTACAAATTTCTATAATAATTCAATTTTAAAATTGAATTTAAAACTGTGATATATTATGTAGTAGTAGGCAATTTAGATTCATGTAAAATGAAATATTAAACAAACTAAAATTAACGTATATTCATGTCACAATAGAAAATAAGTTATCATAACATTTTAGTGTATAAAAAGATAAATGTAAAACATTTTTATACTATGTTCATTTGAAAAACGCTAATTTTAGCGTGTAAGCAATATGTGTAATTAGGTTAAGCTAGATGTATATAAGAGAAAAGACAAAAACCAATAAAGGGGTCTTCTGTGGTGGTTGTGTGACTCGACCACGATAGGAGACTTAAAATTTTCTTAAGTGTTGCCATGCTTCTACTTGTGTGTTTGTGTCTATACGTACGATTCAATCGGCGTATACAACAATTATCTAAATATTTTGACAATTTTTATCTATATATAATATCAAATTAATTTTGTGACATATGTTTCATTTATTAAGTCATACTTTACTCATTGATAATTTGATAACTATTAATTGTATTTTATATACATAATGTTATATTAATTTAATACACAAATGTTACTTATCGTCTAGTTATATATTATGTAAACACCGATCAAAAGTCTTTTTGTTACACATGTTTGCCTGAATAATGTAATACATGATGTATTATCAAACATCTATAATGATGATAAAGTATTTCCCAGATATAAATCCACTCATAATTATTAGAATCTCACATTTCAGTGCATTTTTAAAATTCTTTCATAGATACCAGTAAAAAAATTTTTTATTAAGGCTTTAAGTTTACATACAATTTTATAGACCATCTAATTATAGATTATGGGTATATGACAATATCCAATAAATTTACTAGCCTATACACACCCAATTTAACAATTTCACAGGTTAGACCTATATTTTAACCTTGGACAAGCTTTTTTCTTCTTCAAGTAAGAAATTATTTGTAACCAGAAACTTTTCTTCTATATTTAATTTGTATTAAAAATATGTTAAAGTATTGGTCATAGTGCTAGTTTAAGTTTAATATACATTTTGTATCTTTGATCACAATTATTTAACTATAGGCTATACCAATCAAATGAGTACTGTCTCTCCTTCATTGGATTGATATATATATATATATATATATATATATATATGTAATAAATAATAAGTCAAATAAATAGTTATGTATTGTTATATAAAACAAATGGTGTAATGCATTAACATTTTTTATGAATATTTAAACCATATGTAACAGTTGTTTGAATCAGTGGAAAACTATTCAAACCAAAGGGATTAAATAAATTGAAAAAATATTTGATTTTATAACTAGAAATATTATTGATCTTAAACATTATATATCTGTAATAAAGAACACATAAAAAAACAAATACAAATTGTTGTTAACATATAAAGCAAAATTAAAATAAAGATCCAGTTTAATATAAATATCACACTGGGAATAAATCAGTCTTTTAATAAAAACAAAGTAAAAACATATTGCCACACCTCGTGCGATAGAAAATTAATATGGGATGTTATATAATGACAAAATTACTACTATGCGACTGACCATAGCAGACATTATATTATTTTCTCACTATTTATTCAAAAACGGTAAAAGGACTGTGATATGTAGGTAAGGTAAAGGGGAGGAGATAGTATATTTTGTCTATCAAAATTGAACCATTTATATCTGTTCAAACTTTATATTTCCTTCTTAAAGTACTCAAACTCCATTCAGTCACCCCTTGTTCAGCCAAATCTTGTTGACCAGACTTGAGACTCTCTTCTAGCTTGTCAAACAGGTTACACAATGTGTCCAATTCAGTGGAACTCAAAAATTCAATAGCCAATTCAAATCTAAACAGATAGGTAGTGAATTAACTTAGTAAATTTGGATTCGAGTTTGTTGTATTATACCTTTTAGTTCCAGTGATTACATCTAGAAGTCTGGTAACTGCGACTATGTCGGGAACACTGTTTGATGGGAATATGAGAAGTGTTTCAAGCAACTCAACTAGAACAGACGGAGGTATTTCCTCGTTGTGGAATGTACTGGCTACATGTTCAGCACCGTGTAGGCTCAAATACTTGTATCTGTGTTTGGCCGCATTTAGGCGGCGAAAACTCACAATAAATTCTTGCACTTTAGGAGAACAAGCACTGGGTATGTTATCCTTGATGATATCAACATCAGAAATCTGACCACAAAAGAAAACAACACCTTAATTAAAACTTAACCACAAGATACATAGGTAGATATAAATGTGAACAGAGTATTATTCAACAGTTAACAACACACAAGATACATTATACTCACGGAATCGGAACTCTGTTTACTATTGTCTTGCATGTTGCAAGTGGCTACGTTGTTCCACACCACTGACGGGTTGCTTTTGCACTCAATCTCTTTCTTGGTCAACGGACGGAGATGAGCTGCCTTGACGATATCGCTGCAAAAACAACCATGGTCAGGTCAAGCGTACACCGTCGAAATAATCGATCTCGGGACTACTTTACCTGAATTCTTGGTATGTGGACACGTTCTTGACGGCTCTTAGCTTGGCGTCGTTTTGTTGCCAATAACGTACGTCTTTCTCCACATTGTCGATTAATTCATCTTCAAGACTCTTGAAGTCCGCAGAACCCATGAGACCTGTACGGCGGTGGTGGACGCGGCGACAATAACGAAAAACGACGAGCTCACAGACCACAGCGGATATAATTTTAATAATGAATAGCTTCACCTATCACTTGCCGAGATTTGATTAAACGCTCTCTAGGCTTTTGCGAGCTGATCGATTTGTTTTTCCATGAGTTGATCATGGAGCAAAATGCCGCGGCGGTGGTGCTTTTTGTTTATCCTGCTCGTCGTTAATCGTCGGAGAAATTGAATCAACCATTATTAATGTAATGTATCAGATATCCGTGGGTAAATGATGATGTCGATCAAATTTTGTTTTCAACTCGGTAATTTGCAAATATTTGTAATAACCGTTTCGTTTTCATAGAACGAATACTTTTCAAAAATACTACTAAGGTGTTTACCAAATATTTAGGTACCATACGTAAACGTCAAGATTTGGACCACGCAGCAAAGTTTCTATTTTACCAGCTTAATATTTTCTACAATTTATAATGCAGTAAGATACATTTCAAAATGAAAGCATACCGTTTCGTTTAACTTTGATCTTTTTAACTTAGGTACAGAACGTTTTCCGAACTTCGTGTTGAATTTGGACACAGCGTATCAAAATCTAGGCAACGTTGACAAAGTCGAAAAATCCACGAAACTGTAGTTTGAGCAGTCTAAATGCTAGTTGATTACGAGTGAACAATTGGAAAACGCTTGCGTAGATGAAATCGCTCGTAAATTTCTATAAGAATCTTATTAGAAATTTGGATTTTAAGTACAAAAATAAAAACATCACGTTTTCCATCGATATCTTGTGCTATGGCCGTTCATCGCTTAAAACGAATTAAAAACATTTATCCATTGCCCAATAAAATGTGTATCTGCAGTGTTACATAATCCTTTGTTTGAACTTTTGAAGAGTCATGAAAAAAACACGCATATCGAGAACAACGATATACTTATTTTGGAGACAATGATTTAAAATATTGAGAAATTTAAAAACACTCAGATTAATAACATTTTTTGAGCAATTCCGTTGATAAACAACGCGTGAAATCGGGTTTCTCCAATATCTCCAACAACTACAATACCGTTTTCCGCAACGGCGGGTCGATTATCAATTAACTTGAAAACGGGAACATAGAATAGTAGGGAAACTGTTAGTTTGACTCATTGACTAAATACTTGGAACAAACCGTATAACGTTACCGGATTAAATGAAAAAATATGGGGAACCGGTAATTCATAACTATTAGGCTCGGTACACACGTGCGTTATTTTGACGTGCGGCACCGCTGCGTCATCGTAATTGCGAGGCGTTCTATTTATAATTAAATTGACCGATACACACACGTCTCCGTCACCGCGCGTTATCGCACGAGACAAAAAATACTCCGATAACGCAACGTCAAATTATCATAAATGCGGCGTCTCATAACATAGCGATCAATATGATCGATACACACGTGCGAGTTTTTATCGTAATGGCTTTGAACACACAATTTGAAATTTTTGACATCGAACTTTTTATCACGGAAATAAAGAAGTACCCTGAAATTTGGAACTTGAGTTGTGAGTCATATCATGACAGGGTAAAAAAACGATCGGCTTGGATTAATATTTGCCGTGAATTTTGCGAGGGATTTGATGAGAAAGGAGATACAATCAAAAATGAAATAAGTAAGAGTACATATTTGACTTCGTATACAATTTTATTTATTTAATACGATACTAGAATACTATAAGAAAACTTCAAAACTTATGTTTTGAACTATACAAGTTTCTGTATATCTAACTGTTAATCTAATTTTGTATTTTTTTTATCATGTGTAATTAAATTATTAAATATACTCTCTTTGCCAAGAGACGCTACCAACATCAGATACAAAATAATTGGTAAACAAGTTGCGAATACGCGTTGATTGCAGAGTAGGTCTAGTAGTTGCTGTTCTGATTCCCTCATTATGTGCAAACTCTACACTCATGGCGTCTTCAATGTGAAATCCATCTCTAGTCCTCACATAGTTATGTAGACTGCAACATGTTTTTATAATAAGTTTAGCTAAATCTAAACTTCCGTTAATGGGTCTATGGAAAATTTTCCATTTGTTGGAAAGTATACCAAATGTACTTTCTATATTTCGGCGAGCACGGGACAATCTATAATTAAAAATTATTTTTTCTTCTGACAATATTTTTCCACTGTAGGGCCGCATAATGTGTTGAGAAATGGAAAATGCTTCGTCACCGACAAAAATATAAGGAAGGCTTAGATTTTCAGTTCCAGGAAGAGGTTGACTAGTCGGAACATTCAATTCATTATTTATTATTCATTATTTCATTAATACTTAAACGACCGGTAAGTTAGGTGCCATAATGATAGAAAAGGATAGAACATAATAGAAAATTCGGAAATTAAAAGTGATGATGGACGACAGTGTAGACAATTCAGACACACACGTGATGTCAGATGATTTTGATGTCACAGCGGCGTACGTAAGTAAATAACATTGATATAATAAAATGTTTATTTGTCTCATTGATGTTGTATTTCTGTTGTAATACTTGTACATGATTTTTTTTTTTATGCCACAGTGAAGGCGCTCTAATAGTCATTAATGGTATTTATGCAAAAATTGAACATAGTTCTAATAATAAAAATTACCCATCATAGTAAATCGTGTAAACACGGAGAATTTTTTTCGATTATGAAAAAATTAGTTACTTTAGTATTTTAAACATTTTAGGAAAAACTTAAATCAATTAAAGATTTAATAAAACTAATTATTCTGTGTTATAATATATATAAATGGGTAATATTTCTTACAATATTACTGCGTACTGCAGTTGCTCGGTGAATTCTCTTCTATAGTGGAGCATGTTTGATACAATATTTTAGGATTTTAGTGGTCTGAGATTCAGGTTAGTTATTAAAAGTTACTAAAATATTTGGTAAATATTTGAATATTTCTAAATTTAAATTTTTCACTTTGATTTTATATTTTTATTGCACGTACAACGAATTACTTGTCTGTAAACACAAATGTTTCATCACATGATCACATTTAGATTCTGAATGAAGCGATTGGGTAAGAATATTATGGTAATATAATGATGTTTGTATTTTATTTTTTAACACTTTTTTGGATAGAAATACTGGTCCAAAAGTTTTTTCTAGGAACTTTTTAAAGATTTTAAATTGGCATGTGGTGGTTCTTTTGATAGATAATTTTTTATAATATTTTTATATCTTAATAGTTTTTCCAGGCGTGATATAGCATGAACAATTGCATTTCTCTTAGCCAATTTTTTTAAATCGGGCAATCATGGAGAACAACTGAATAATTATTGCTTCCGTTCCTGTATTGCGTACCTGGTATTGGTGCACTAATAAAGGACTTTTTGAAAATTTAATTGTCAAGGGTTAGAACAGTTTTAGACTCTGAGCAGGATGCATACATTTTTTCACATTTTATTTACCAATAACAAAATTGTTAGTACGATTTTATTTCCCGATGATTTTATTTAAATGTCACTGAAATTATGTGCGCGTGTCACATCTAACAAAGTTTTAGATTGATTTAAATGATTAAAATATAGTCAATATTATAATTTTTTTTGTGTTTGATAAAATATTTAGAATTTTATTTGGTATAAAAATGTGCTTTTTTTTTAAAAAAAAAAAACGTATTTTATAAAGTGTAACATATAAGCAAATAAGATTTTGCCTGTTTTGAATCATGTAATAATTGATGATCAACATGGTTTTCGACGAAATAAAAGTACAATTACTAACTTACTTAACTTTCGAAATTTTGTATCTGACGCCCTTTCTCGTGGATCAAATGTTGACGTCATATACACCGACTTTGCTAAGGCATTCGATAAAATTAACCATCAAATCCTGTTTTCAAAATTGAAACAAATTGGTATTTGCGGCCCTTTTTTATACTGGATTATCTCCTTTATTGAAAATGGTCAGCAAATCGTAGTTTACAAAGAATTCTTGTCTATTCCAATATGTGTTACATCGGGAGTTCCTCAAGGGTTCCATTTAGCGTCAATACTATTCCTTATTTTTTTTAATGACATTCTATTTCAAAATTGCTCTAAATTAATGTTTGCCGATGATATAAAGATTTTCCGTACAGTTAATAATCAATGTGAAGCTGATTTACTTCAGCTTGATTATCTCTATGAGTGGTGTACTTACAATAATTTTACTCTTAATATTAATAAATGCCAATTAATGACATTTTATAGAGCTCGAGTAGTTTCTTTTTTTGATTATAATCTCAATGGTGAACCATTACTTCGGACTTTTGGGCCAATTAAAGACCTTGGTATTTATTTTGATCCCAAACTCAAATTTGACTGTCATATTACGAACATAGTTAACAGGTCAAATAAAATCCTTGGTTTTATCTATCGTAATTGTGCTGATTTCGATGATTCACTAACTTTGAAGTCAGTATATTGCAGCTTGGTTCGTTCTATTTGTGAGTATGGCTCAATAATATGGTCTCCATACCAATCGGGTCATAAACATAAAATTGAAGAAATTCAACACAAGTTCTTACGTTTCCTCTCGCATAAATGTTCCATAATTAGAGAACCCCATTCTTACACTCCACTATTAACGTTTCTTAACATCGAAACACTTGAACAACGTCGTTTGCGATTAGAATTGTATTTTGCCTATAAACTCCTTACAGGACTTATTGACTGTCCTGAATTTCTATGTCGTTTCTCCTTCCACTCCCCATCTCGCAACTCCCTAACTAAAAACACTTTTTATCTCAACACCGAAGTAACTAATTACGCAAGCAATAATCCTCACAATAGAATTATGAAAACTATAAATAAATTAAATATCGTTATGTTCATTTCACCAAACTTTAACTCATTTAAATTGTATTGTAATTTATTTCTTATTAATTCATAGCTTTAAGTATATATATTAATTTATATTGTACATTCATTGTATATTTTTTTTCTCTCTTTATCTCTCTCCTTATTGCTTTTTATTTATAATTATTAACCAGTAATGAACGATTGTTATTATTATTATTATGTATGTAATTGGGCTTGGCCCGTTTAAAACATTAATAAATAAATAATAAATAAATAATGCATTTAATTGCATATTTAGTCACTTTTTCTTTGCATATTTGCATCATATTTGACACTTTTTAAATGCATATAAATTTGGGCTCTACTTATAATAAAGTCATAGTATATGTATAGTAATACACTTTAAAAGTTTTTTAATTTTTTTTTTTTTAAATCGGTGTATCGGGACAATCGGATATTAGGGACAGATTGATCACTACTCGTGTCCCCCCATTAAGTCAATTTGACTATATATATTTTATCTATATACCTATAATAACCAAATATTACTCACTCACTGCTAAATCTTAAAAAACTATAGATCATTCGAATTTTAAATTTAATATTGTGGTTTCACTAACGTTCTAGATATGCAATAAGAAAGGATTTTTTAAAGTTCACACCTTAAGAGGGTAAAAACAGGTAAAAACGAAAAGTGGTAGGTATGAAAGAAATCGTCTAGTTGGAATCGCTAAAGCCAGGGCCACGCAAACTAGGTGTGTGAGGTGTGCGAAAAACAAGGGCGGCAAAAAGTGGTAGCATTCCAGGGGTGGTAGATTTTAATATCAAAGTTTTTGGGGATGAATATTGATGCTGAGGGGTTTGCTCTCACATTACTTCTAATAAGAAATATCAAGTGATCAAAATATATCAATATTTAATGATAGGTAACGTATGGTTCTATCGTGTATCAATATTTTTGACATGAAATTCGTAATAAATATAGTAAGTAGCGACATTGTATACAATACTACAATAGCTTCAAAAGAGTGGATGTAAGTAGTTATTTAAACAACTTATAATATATTATATATATATACTTATAATATATTCCGTCCCGACTAGTTATGGACAGTATTAATATAAGTTCAATTTTTATAGAACTTCAAGAGGCTTCATCTGACATCATGCGTATCGTTTTTTTGTGTTAATTAATTTATATCAAAATGCGGAGTACATTGCCAAAATCAAAAATAACATTGGAGAGAGAACAGTTTTTAAATGATAAAATGATGCTTTGGAAAAGTCGAAACATAGATTGACACCAGTTTGTGTATCAGGTGTCGTCTAAGTTTTTACCAGTCTATTTCAAATCTAAAAAATAATAATTAAAAAAAAAAAAAATAATTTAAATAATAAATAATTTAAATACTAATTACACATAACATATATTATACTTATACTCTTAAATTTATTAAAATACTTATATGACCGTCATATTTATACATAAATGGCATATACTGTAAATGGAGTTTTTTTTGCTCCGTATATTAATAATAAATAAATAAGGCTATTTTGCCGGATTTTATATTTTTAAACATGCCAGCAAAGCTGCCTGTCCTAAAGCCTGGAGAAAATGCGAAGGAAAATATTACTGCCAAATATACCATAGTTACAGGTAGTAGGACGGAATTCAGACATAATTGCTCCGCCTCCGGGACGGAATTCGGTCTTCAGTTATGAAACCATAGGGGGCCCGGGACGGAATTCGGTACCAGCCGTAAAATTTTGTCAATCTATGGGGATTACCCAAGAATAATGTAATTATAAAATACCATGTATATATATATATATATTTATATATTATTATTTAATATACTAGTATTTACTATATAATTATAATCAATGGTATTACGTATACTTAATTTTCTTTTTTTTTTTTTGTTAACAGTAGGAGTTTAATTTTTTCATCTTGAATTTAATATTTTGTTCTTATAATTATTTTAAATTCATATTACTGGATTATTGTGTATATGTATATACAGTCCATAGGTTTATAGGTAAAGAAAAAAAAAGTTGATTTTTATCAAATTTATTTCATTGAAGTAAAGTTGTCTAATATTTTAAAATAATACATAATATGTTTTTATGTTTAATTTAATTTAATTTATTGGAAGACAGTTAATACATTTTATATAGATACTTACATGCTAAAATCCTCATAAATATGCAAATTTTTATTCTGTCAAACTCATAGTTATAAATTCTGTTGTAAAATTAAGTAAATGTTTGATGTAACACATTAAATTTGTAGAACAAAGGCAGCTGAATGGGTTAGAGCGGGCTAAAGCCGTTTCATTTGAAATTTCATTTTATTTGTTTTATAATCAATAGTTACACCATAATAGACTTTAAACAGTGTAGGATAATAATTTATTAAAATATTCTGTAATTTTTGGTACGAAGCCGGCTAATTCAGCTAGTAGTAAATAAATATACTAATTTTTACATACATTTGAATAACAATTTTTAACGATACTTATGAAATTCAAAAAAAAAAATAAATATTATAAATTTAATAATTTTTTTTTCTCTTAATTTTCGGCCAGAGTAGATCGTTACTCCCACAATGTATGAATAATAAAATATAACAGTGTTTGTATAGTGACATTGATGTAATAATCATATAATTACTAAAGCCCCGTCGCGTTTGATTGTTCGTATATAACCATAAAATTTAATCCAACAATGTATATAGGTGGTTTATCATAGTAAGTTATAACTAAAGAGCGGATTTAGTTGATATTGCAAATTTTTATTGATGCCCAGTAAATCGAATCTGATCAAATATACATACGAATCAGATTAATTACAGTTTTCCTATTTAATAATGCAATTTTTTGAATTTTTTACGATTTTGCAATTTTTTGCAATTATTGCAATTTTTGTATACATCACGTGATAAAATATACAAATTATTATTTCCAAAGTGATTTTACAAAAAAAAATATAACTACGACGTACATTTTTACGTGTACTTAGATGTAGTTTAGGATTTTTAAATTATATTTATCTGGGTTATCCACAAAACTCACAAGTTTAAAAGAATCAAATAGACAATTACTTAATAGTTTAAACATATTTAGTATAAATACTAAATAAATAAGTAAATAAATAAATAATAAACAAATACTAACTAAATAAAAATATTTATTATAAATATTTCTACAAATATTCCCGGTCCTAATGGAAAAATAGTTAAAGATAAATTAAAATATGTCTTAGAAAAAAATGATGGATATAAAAGTATTAAAGCTTACTCTGAGATTATAACAGGAAATCAAAATGTTTATTTAGATATAACACCCAATTTTTAAACTATTTTAAATATGCATCGATAACAAGTGTCGACGTTGAACGTACTTTTTCATTATATAAACATATTTTAAGTAACTGACGATACAATTTTAAGAAACACAATTTAGAGATGTATATAATTATAAATTTTAATTCTGAAAAATTATATATTTTGCAAATATTATATAAATGTTCATAATATTATTTAAGTAAGTAATTAATGATTATATTTTTGATATGATTTTACTATGTAATTTTAATGTATTTCATTGCAATTTTAACATATTTATACTGCAATTTTGGCATCTTTTTAGTGCAATTTTAAGATATTTTTAATGCAATTATATCCGGTTTTAAGTTATAACAATGAAAAAAAAATTGTCTTAAAACAATGCCATAAAATCATGTAGTAATACTAACCCGATATTATATGTAATTATACAAATCATAAAAAATAATGAAAATAATATTTTAACCCTTGTATATTTATGCATAATATCATCTATGGGTCATTTTATTTTGAAAGTCATATATACATATATAAAATCATAATTGCTGCAGTTAACGAATAAAAAAAAAAGAATGAGTATCTAACATAAATTCGAATGTATTAGAGTAATTTACCTATATCCCTATAATGCATCACTTACATTAAATTTACTATGTGTGGTACCATTCACTTATTTCATTTTTTTTCTTCGATAATTATTAATAGTATTCGACGATTTTAATATATCATTTATATTAATACATAATTTAGTTGCATGCAAGTAATAATAAATTAATACCTTCATATCAATGTACCCCTATTTGAACATTTTAATTTAAACATGTCTTGGAATATGAAACAATTATTATTATGTTTGTTATAATTTTTGGGGCTTAAATTATTTGTGTTCAATTTATTATAATTGTTTGACAATAATACAAAAAAATATGTTCTTATTATTTATGGTTAGTTACTGTCATGAAAATCAATAGACTTTTTAAAATTTAAATTAATAAAATATTGGTTATGTAAAATAGTGCTCTCCTATACAGTTGTGAATTTATTTTATTTATACGTGACGCCGTGTTAAAACATTTCATCGTAATAAAATATTACAGGTTTTACTATTATACAAAGCAAACGGTAAATCATGAAATTCAATATAATTTTCGCGTAATTTGTAATTTGTTTGTAGTTTTTCATTTAAGTATTAGAAAAAGCCATAGCCTTGTTGGCCTAGTCAGGCGCGGATCCAAGGGGGATCATGGTGGTCAAGACCCCTCCCCCCCCAAAAAAAAAAAACATTAAAACTAAGTCCTTCATGTTTATTTAAAAATTAATATATGCATAAATTGCATTTTTAATTGTTTTTCAATTAGACTTTTTCTCACAGCACAAATGTTATACAACATATTATATTTATAAACATTTAAACTACATCACAACTTGTTCATAAAATCATAATTTCCATCCAACTTTTAAAATTATTAATAGCGATTGTCGTAAACGTCGATAAAATCGTACGTTTAGACACAAAAATATAATTTTTATAAAGTAACAATTAAAATAACGCATATGTTTCCGCAGTAGTTGAGTCACATGACTACCACAGAAGAACTCCTTTATAATTTCTCTTATTGTAGTTCTTGATTTTATATCAAAAATCCAACTGACCTAAATATTAAAAGATCAGTGAAATTCATAACGATTTAAACGTTTGAATGGGCGTAAAAAAATAAGAAAAACCAATCAGTTATGTAAAACCACTGAACCCCTTACATAATATAGTCATTACATTTTTTTCTTTTAAAGCTGTATTTGAATATTTAAAATTTAATCTTTTGTTCATTTATATTTTAATGGTAATACTCTCGCATTATTATAATATTATGTTCATCGGTCGAAAACGTGATCTTCAGTTAAATTAACACAAAATCTGCAGTTGTAAAGTTTTCTTAAACAATGAGACATCATCAACGTAGCATATATTATAATAATTATTATGATTATTATTATATAATGCGTTATACATCATATACTTGGTTGACGATGGCGGAAGTTTGAAAATGATTTCAAAGTAGAAATAATTATTATAATCCGCGTTGGTTACATAGAACATCTATGGTGTGCAGTTTTTGTACGCATACCTGCCGGTACTTTTGTAAATCGTTATTTTTATAGTATCGGGGATCGTTTGATTTACGTAGGTGGAGAATGAGTAGAAATATTCTGCGACCGCAACATCGAGCCAAAGCTACAAGAGAACATAGCCACCGTCGTTCGTTTAACCGTGTATAAATCGTATGAGTACCACTACGCACATAATTATTTATTACTAAACATATTACTTCGTGTACCATGGTTGATCATTAACTCGCTAACTCTGATATTTCCGGTCAGTTGTTCGCATTATATTTTCATATTTATTTGTTTACAGTATAAATATTATTCTTTCGTCATACGTGGTTCAAAAACACGCTGTATAATCAGGAACAAGTGCGGTAGTATAACTATCGAATTGCACCGCACATTTTTCCGATTTTTTTCATAAAATTTATTTTTGCAGTCCTAATAATATTATTGAATTCATCAATCTTATGTTTCGTGCGTAGTAAGTGATATTATGTTTAATCTTTAACTTTTTTATTTGAATATTAATTTTTCACCTTCAAGTGTAGTTGCGGGCTCCTCGTTAATTATTATATTATTATTTATTAATGTTTGGTTTGGGGTGCAGATGGGCGTAAATTATTATTCGAATGCAGTATCTTAGATACATTTGTATCTTTTATCTATTAAAAACTATGAGTTGTACCATGTATTTTGTTTCCAGATACTTTTTGTGGCTGTGTATTTCGTATCTTTTTATTTTGTTTGCTTAAAGATACAAGATACAAATGAAAATACATTTTTTTCTAAGAAAAAATAATAGCAATTTTAAATTTGCTGTATGTTATGTACGTAGTTGATTGATATAAACACTATGTTAATTAGAAACATATTATTTTTTTAGAGTAAATTAGATTAAATTATTCGTTCGTTGAAAAATATCCTTATATTCTTCAGTGCCAGCTGAAAGAACGTTTTCTTCAGTTGACATCATATATTTGTCAACACGTTCTAGATTTTGTTATAAAACGTTTTATTATTTAATATTTCTTAAATATGATTAGTCATTTTTATAATGAAGTAATAGGTAATAAATAAATTAAAATTAGTTTAATTTGTATTTTATAGGACTATATTCATTTCATTATTTTTTTATTTTTATTTTATTTAGTTCCCAAAAAAAATAATAGGCTGGCCCAGATACTGCATCCAAAAGTAAATTTTTGTGTGTTTTAGTTTTATTGTAAATAAATAACATTAAAATACAATGAATTTTAATAATTATACCTACTTTAATAGAAATTAAAAAAAAAAAAATGAATAGTATTTTGTATCTAAAACGATGAAAAAATGTATCTTGTATCTTCGAGAGAAAATTGATGAATCTAATCAGAGATGGAACTAGAAATTTTGACGCCCAGGAAAAATGTTAAAATTAAGCCCTATCATAGACCAATACTCAAATACTCTTCTGGAAAAATTTTTTCTAATAATTAATATGCAATTATACTTATTGAGTTTTTTATCAGTATTTAACAAAGTTAAAAATATCAAATTAGTTGTTAATAATTACAAAAATCACACCCTCTAAAATTTTACGCCTAGGGATGAATCCTTGTCTTTCACCCTTTAGTTGTTTCGCCCCTAAATCTAATATCTAGTAGGTTTCTATGTTTTTTTTAAGTGTCTTTCCCGCCTTTGATCTCAAGGCTGAACACTTAAAATATCTTAAGCAACTATTTTCGAATACGTGTTATTTCACATTGATATAACAAATATAATATTAGCGAACATCGATTTAGTATTTGTGGGTTATTATTATTATAATAAATGAGCTGGTTAAAGTTTAGATTAAGAACAACTACGGTGAAACTCACGCTAAGTGCAGTGCAACAAATTCACGAGGGATGTACAATCATATTTCTCTGTCACTCTAAGTACACCCGTATGAATAGTTAATTACATCGGATCGATGTCAATAACGTCCAAAATCATAGTGTATTATTGTTGGAGGAATATTACAAAAATAATGTGATTTGCGTGTCGGGGATAAAATAACGAATAAAAAAATATTACTATAATTTAACCGAGAAAAATGTGAATTTTATCATTAGTGTTGATGGAGAATTAAAATCAAAGAATCGAATATTGAAACGCATAGAGAATATTATACACGTATTAAATGGATCAGTCCGTGGAGTGGCCAAAAATACTAGTATACGACATCTGCCGTGTAAAAAAAAAAAGTTACGAAATATAGTATACCTAATGTCACCTAATTGTCAAGCGATTACACTCTCTTACGTAAATTATCCTTTTATAGAATTTATGTACGTTAAGCTGTTTTTGTAAACTTCTCATTAAAGAAGTAAATTATTATTTCAATTTGCTTCTCATAATTTTAACACCATACTGGTATATGATAAATTTATTTTTAAAAATTAAATATTATTATTATTATTTTATCAAATGGATTACTTTCTTTAACTCTATGTTATAATGTTTTCAAGTTGAGTTAAATGATTTCTTAGACTTTTTTTATTAAAACGGCTTAACGCATGTTAAAATGTTCGATTATAAACGGCTATTAATTATTGTACGTTTAAACTATACTAACCGCATTACACGCTTATAATTTATTTTTTACTCGTCACATTTTTTTCGTCATCGAGTTACAGAAATATGTTTTTGTCAGGATGTCACAATTTTTTTTCTTTTATACTATAGCCCCATATTTTATTCTAAATGTAATTAATAGTATTATTATGTTGGTGTTTGTTTGCAATGATGATAAAACTAAAAAAATATATATATATATATTTCCTTAGCATGTTTTCGGAAGAATTACAATAAAGACTTGATGTTAATTGGCCAGCCGCAGGGGACTGTTTTTATCATAAATGTGTGTGGTGTGCGTGCATATCCTCATAAATCCATGATCGTAAACACATCGTTTGGATCAATCTTTAAAAGCTTGTATTATAGTTTAACGGTTAGCTTATAATTATTATAAGTATTATATTATACCGTTTTTTCAGAACGTGTGCAGTACACGTATTTGAATAAAAAAATTAAAAGTTAAAATTAAATCTAAAAAAATATTAAATAAAACAACCAAGCTTTGGTCATATAAATAACTGAATTTTCTGATGATATTTCCTAAGCGTTACAAAATCATGAAGATCCATTACTTTCCACTTTTGGGAAGGGGGCAAGTTCACAGTAGTGATGGTAATTAAATATCGGAATTTTGGTTTAATATTGTGGAATTCTGTATTCTAATAAAAGAATTAATTTATTACAAAAAAAGTGTAATTATTAAAACTTTATTATAAATCATACAAAAACAAATACCAATTCAATTTGTCAAAATTCGAATTTAAAGTAAAATGTAGATTTCGAATTTCGAATTCCAACAATCAAGATTTTTGAACTTTTTTTCGTCACTACTTCATAGTGGCCTATGTGCCTCTTAACTGAAATTGTATTTTATAATTTTTATACGTTTAAACATACTTTATCTTTACTCAAGTACAAATAAATTCAACCAACTATTTTATCGTTATCTGAAAGCATATTTTTTACGTTGAATAAAAGTAAAAATCACCGCGAAAATTCAATACTATAGTGGTATATATTAATATTACACTTTTAAATTTCATCATATTGAGTAGTATTTAATATAACATTATATTGTAAACGATTAGTTTTTAACAGGCGCAATAGATGAATTTACTATCAGTAAAGGTTTGTTGAAATTAATCTCCTTTCACCCATGGGCGTCCATAGGAAAATTCTCAAGGGAGGGCAACATTTTAATTTATTATTCTATTCATAAATAGGAATGACCCATGATATAGAAAAGGGCTTAAAATTTTACATTATACTATTACATTATACATATCAAACTGGAAAACTATAAAATAATAATTATTTAACCAATTTACCATAAAAGTAATTTATTGAAATTTTTATTTAATTTATAATATAAATTGGACACTTAAAACATTACTTATATTTATTAAAGTATTAATTTACAAATATTATATAAATTTTATGGAGGTGTACACACACACATATACATACCGTATTTTTGGAAATACACAATAATTTAATAATTGATAATTATCCATCGAATAGAAACGAAAAAGTGTATTGTTATTTATAGCTGATAACCTGATTTTCCAAACTAAATAAATACATTTTTCATAAGCAAATTATAGATTTTCATATATTAAATTAAAATTTTAAATTCTATTTAAATAAATATATTCTAATCATAGTAAACAATTTTCCAAGATTTTTAATATTTTCCAGGGGGGATATGTCTCTCCTTTGCCCCTCCCCTTATGGATGCCCTTGCTTTCACCCTATTTGAAAATGCTAAACACGGTACTTTTGTTTCATACGTATATTAAAGGGTGATGCATATCCATCAAATCACCAGTGTACAACTTTCGGTCAACAACCGTAGATATTTTTTTATTTTTATTACAATTTACCATTATCGATTTTACTCTCTCCATCTAAACTTATTATAACATACTATTATCAATATAATCATATAGAATTTCTATCATTTATTTAAACAAATAACGTATGAGTACAAAAATACTTTGGAGTACGGTTTTGACATTTCAAACTTTATGGTATGCGTAAGATAATACATAAACAGGAACGGATTAGCCTAGTGGGATACCGGGACAAATCCTGGTGGCCCGTTACAATAATAGATTAAATGGCCTGATAATATTTTAGAAATTAATAATATAGTATGGCGATATTTTAATCGATAGAATTGGGGAAACTAGTCAAGTTATGAAAAAAAACCTAATTATGTAAAAAAAAGAATTACTTTAAGAGTTAATTTTAATATATAGGTATTATATTAAATTGTGTACACTGTATCTATAAAAAAAATGTCTTACATATTATGTGTAATTTTATATATCTACATAAAA
Source organism: Sipha flava (assembly GCF_003268045.1). NCBI lineage: Eukaryota > Metazoa > Arthropoda > Insecta > Hemiptera > Aphididae > Sipha > Sipha flava. The sequence continues at coordinate 299,897 of NW_020272852.1, read as the reverse complement.
TGTTGAAAATATTTTTTAAATAATAAAGGTTTTTATCATTATTATTATTTTTTTTTTTGCATACTTATGGTCATAAGTATTATATATAGATATTATATATAGACTATTGGTCCCCTGTTAATTTTTGGCTTGGCAAAAAAAATTCCCGGCCTCAAATATTAACCCAATCCGCCCCTGTACATAAAACTAGTAAAAAGTATATTAAATGGTGCAGTAGTACCTATTTATGGTGTTGGATTTCCATTCATGAAGTTTTTATCACATATCACATATTTTTCTTCATCCTGTTCTCTGTTACAACGTCTTGTCACGTAAAAATGTTTTTTCCTATGAGTGCAGGTAATATATTAATATTTCTCAACAATCACCACGTTAATCATATGATCCCTGAGAGTTTTCGTGACTGCGATTTTAATACAATACGTCGAATAGAATTTCCTTTTAGTTCTGACACGAATTCCAACTCGCATCAAGCACGTGCGTACACCGTAGTATTAAATTATAATACAGTAGACTCTTGATAGTTTGAATCTCTCTATAAATCCAACTAAATGTTTGGTCCCCTGAGAAAACCTCTATAACTCGAAGAAAATACATGTATTTCGGTCCCCTCGATAAATAGTGAAAATAATGAAGTGTGAAACAGCGGTAAACACTCTACAATTCAAATATTTTTAGTTAGAACCTTAGTAAATAAAACGTATTTATTTAATATTAGCTCAAATTAATTTGATTAAAAGTGTCAACGTGCCTCAACTTACGAACGTGTATTTAGTTGGAACGTAATAACAGTAGCAGTAATTTATTGAAATGTAGCTAGTTTGAAAATGGGTTTAGTATTCACGTAAGTGTTTAGGGTGTGTCGCTTTTATAGAAGAAGTGACCGAGGCAGTTAAAATTGGTGAAAAAAATATATATTGCCTTGAGTTTCTGTACAATAGCTTTAACTTAATATATGTATAACTAATAAATATTTATGTAATATTTACTTAGTGCAATAAATAACTGCTATGAATAAAAAAATATAAATAAATGAAATAATAAATATATATATATATATATATATATATGGTATTGCAATAATAAGGTTCGACACTCTTTAATTTAAATTTATATTTTTTTTCTTCCTTTATAATTCGAATCCTCGCTAAATTAAAGATTTCTTTAATAGTTGGTTTGAATATAATATAACCTATTGGCTAAATGGATAGAATAATTTACACCTTGGCCAATTATTTCAAGAGAGTGGTTTTTTTATGAAATTAAAGCAAAATTAGCTTATTGCAAGGCAAATCAATAATAATGGGTAAATAAAAAATATACATGAAAAATATTTAGAGATGGAAGTATATTCTCTCTTTTTTACAAAAGATATAATACATAAAAGTTCTATTGGTTATAAATTTATACTTGTAAAAGTTTAGGGACTATTTACTTAAAATGGAAATAGACATGGCTTACGAGCCACTCTAGGAACTTTTCTTCTTAGCTATACGGTTACGAACGCGTCGTCATTTGCCTGGATCCACACGACTCTACTTGTCAATGTCAGTGGTCATGTCAGCATCAGAAGAACAAAGGTAAGCAATAATAAGGAATAATAAGGAACAATAATAAGGAATAATAAGGGTTGGGAGTTTAGGACAGCCTCTATTCTTAACAAAATAGTATTTAGTTAATCGTAGGTCAAATGAGCTGCACCCAGCACTTTATATAAATGGGTTTTAATTGATTTAATCGATGGCTCCCATAAACCCCTAAAATGAGGGGAGCGGGGAGGTATAAAAAGCCACGTAATATTCAATACTATTTATACATAGTATTATCACCCATCTCTGTATCTTACCTAAACTAAAAGATTTGCCTTTTTCCCCCTAGTTTTATTAATTAATTTTAAGTTTAAATTTTTTTGACAATGAAATGTTTCTACAACATGAACCAGAATAAAAAGCTAATTATTTTCATTTAAGCATAAAACGTATATTGTACCGTAGAATAAGCGAGTAAATACATTTTTTCTTTAATATAAACCAGGTCTTCAAACCAGTTAAAACCGTTTTTTTTTTTTTAAAAATGTGTTTGAACGAAAACAAAAATAGAACCACAATTACTAATTTTACAGAACGAAAACAAAATAGTTTACCAGAAAAATACTTTTCGTTCTCGAACGGAAATAAATTTACATTTTTAATTACGAAAAATAATTAATATTTAATTTTAGTTTTTACACATTTTGTTAAGTTAGTCAGCCTATTTTGTTTGATAAAAGACAGGTAAAAATAATTATATAAATATAAAATAATTCGCAAGATAAAAATTGAACAGTTGGTAAGTGAGGCTACTGGTCGTAACCCTGCACTACTATAGATAATATGTCAACACGATTAATGACAACTAGAAACCACATTGTTTATTGTTACAATACAGCTTTTAATGGACGATGATGTTATCTTAAATTTTATCAAATATTTGTAAATTTATTCAACATTTTGAATTAATATGGATTTTCTTTTTGTCTTACGCGATTATAAATATTGCAATTATGTTGTTCATTATATGTGTTAGTATATTCAATATTGTAATAAAAATTTAAAAATGTGAATCATATTATTTATTGTATATTAATATACGGCCTCTGAAATAAAATTAATATATATATATATATATATTAAATATATGTTAATATTAATATATATTTATATATTAATATACAGCCTCTGAAGCTGAAAAAAATATATTATAAATATATAAATTATGAACTTATTTTAAGAATATCTCACGATAATTATGATAACGAATTGTCTGAGGTATAAAAATGTTATAAAAAAATATATTTTTTTAAAAGAACAAAATTAACTGGTTTTATTACATTGAAAACCGATTTTAAAAAACTATAAAATATAATATCAATATTAATCAGTTTTTAAAATCGAATAATATTGTAGATGAACTAAAACCATTACCTAACCACAAAAAATCATTATGGTTTGAAGCTCTGATATAAACAGCTCTTGGAGTTACGAGATCCTCTATGAATTAGCGTATGAAGCAGCGTATTCAAATGTCACGTAAAAGAGATGAAAATTCTCAAAAATCTATATACTCTCTAACATAGTTTTGTAAGATGTAGTTTATAATTGTTAAAATGTCTATTGAAAATTAATTGTTTCGAGTACATAGGGCTAGATGTTTTAGTATATTACACGTACTATGTTCGTTTTAGTATAATTATATGTTTACCTATAGTTTTTACGAGCAGTTTTTAAAAACTTCTTGTTAGTGTCGTGACAATAGTAAATAACCTAACCTTTTTAGAATAAAACTATCTGTACAACGTTGTTTGTAAATGTATAATAATATTATCACAACACTATACGCATAGCTAGGTTAGATGCGTTTAAGCGAGTGGACCGATACGATTGATGTTGTAATGCACAGCCATCGCTGACTGTGAATACTGTTCAAACTTTTTTAATGATTACAATTAAAAAGAAAAAAAACTATAGAAGGTGTGGACTTGACTTCAAATAATTAATTGTTGCTATGACGTAGTAATCATTAATGTTAAAACTGAATTTCCACTTAAGAATGCAATAAAAAGTGTTTTCACATTTTTATAATAATTAATTACATACTGCATATACGAGTATACTAATAATAAATCAAATATATACATATTTAATGACCTGTTATAATTTTTAATTTTCTTCTCCGATTAACGTTTGAAAATCATAAATACATGTTGCCTTTGTTAGGCATTCGATGAGTCTTGCATATATACAGAATAATTAATTTCAGAAGCATTTTGGGAGTTATTGAAAAATAATAACGTTTTCAAAGTTATTAAAATTGAAAGCGTAACAATTAATAGAATGTACGCGCATAAGTTGTTCGGCTATTCTGTAATATGTATTCAATAAATTATGAGAATATTTGTGATGCATGTTTTGTTGTATTTTAAAAGTTGTTTTAGGTCTTCCTAAATATACAGTTAAACGTTTTTTTCATATATTATATTATGCACAGAACAATTATTGCTGCGAAGTTTTTTAAAAATAATAAACACGTTTAGTTGTAAGTTTTTATATAATATATTGTGTATACGGAAATAAGTAATTATAATTATAATAATATTAATAATAATAATAATAATAAAAGAACACTTATAAGTAAAAACTTTTAAATATTTGTACGTTGAAACATGATACAATTATACAGTAATAACAGAATGTTGGACAATTAAGTGTAAAATAATATTAATGGATATTATTATTTTTTAAACTTATCACTATTCACTAAAATTAGGACTACCGTTATAAGTTGAAAATGTAACCATTCACAAATATAAATGCACTAATAACAGCAAAAAATTAGCATTAGATACATATGTATATTTAATTCAATAAACCTATAAATAACATCTATGCATGCTAATATATATTTATGTATATTATTGTTATTAGATTATTCTTTTACATAAATCCCTGGAAGAAACGATTTTAATTTTTAAGTATGAAAATTGAAAGACAAAGTGCAAGTTGTGCATTAAGAATGAAATCGAGAAGTCTTTAGCATTCTTTGACCTATTTTTATGGAATGAAAATTATTGCTTCCGAGTAATACAATAATAACAAAATAAAAAGTAATTTTATGTCCAGTAATAATATTATAATTAGTATAATATACCTACATTTAAAATTTAAGACAACAAATGAACTTAATTTTAATTAATAATAATATCAAAATAACAACAAATGCGTACGAATCTCGTCACGGAAAGACGTAATATTGTGCACGATTAATTTTATTTATTTTTCTGATTTTTGAGTGAAAATTGTTTATTCCTTTTTAGCGGCCGAGTCATCTTCTTGGTTGTGCTTGGCTAGCGCAAGTAGTATCATTGTCAGCTCTTTTCTGTTGATCTTTCCGTCGTCATTGTAATCCACCCCTCGCAGTATAGTTTCCTCGAAGTCTTGTAAGTCGTCCGCATCGTAGTCCTAAACCAATATTGAGCAATAAAAGTACATTTTATTGGTTCATTATATGTATCTAATATATTACACATGCACATGTTACGATTTTATAAGACTTAAGTGCTCGTGAAATTCGAAAGATTTTATAATCTTTTTTTAAAATTCATTATTGTATATCATCGTAAAAGATGTACATATAAGTTGAATTTATAGTTAATTTATACACGTATCGGTATACAGACCTTTTTAACCAGTTCCAGTAGATCTTTCAGAAAACCTCGGAGTTCCTCGTTCTCAATTGTGCCGTTGTTATCCTGCGAATAATTGTGAATATTATTATTATGATACTATTTTGAAAAAACAAAAACACACACAATCATACACACATACACTACTACGTTATTAATGCCTGTGCTTAATAACTAAACAATAAGCGTTAACGCAAGAGTGCACTAAAGTTCTTATCCATTCTTATCGTTTGTACTAAAATGATGCAACAAAGTTAATCCATTGTCAAACGTTCTAAATTATTGTTCAAATTAAATTTTGGGCTGTACCATCTTATCATCAAGAAGGATTTCAATTAGCATTTCTATTATTGTTGTGTTTTAGCCAAGACAACCGTGACTGAGTCGATTCTCTAAGTTTTATCGAATTTTCAAGAACTTTATATGATCGCTTATAATTCGCACGCAACACAAATCGGTAAATCATTAATCAGTGTTTTCAATAAGTACTAATAGTCATTTTTTCATTTGAATAGTTTACCCGACGGTAATTATAACAAGCTCGATTATTTGTTTTAATTTTTTAAGTTTTAATTGTTTTAAAGCGCGTTATTTTAAGTGAAAATTTTTCACATCAATTTTGTCAGATGTAATAAATTATATGATTTTTGTTATTATTTTCGCTCAAAAATGTAATTTATAGTAGTAATAAACAAAGTATCTTATTGATAAAATCCAAGACTATACTGAACAAATTAAAACATCGAATATATTATTTGGTATACCCGCGCATGTATAGTTATTATAAACTTATTAACGTTTTTAATATACATCAGAAAATGTATTCGAAACGAGATATATTTGTAAAATATTTTCCGAGAGATATTTCATTTATTTTATTACATCATACATGTGCAAACTAGAAGGTATGCTTATGTAGTACTAGATATAAATCGAACTGATTTCGCAAGAACAAAGTTTGACTTATAATTTGAAGTTTTGTAGATAATGGAGTTATACATGCATATAAAATATGTACGCAAATTTTATAACTTGTTATTGAAATATTTTTGTTCCCAGAAAAATAACTATAAAGCTTTGTTTACATTGAAATTATAATAACTCTTATCCCAAAAAACAGTTTGAATAATATCCGCTCCAGAATGGAATTTTACAGCAGTTTTTGTGTTATATTATTGATGTAATGTGAATTGTAGTTTTTTTTATACATTTTATTTTCAAAATGCTTGGATTATTTTTAAGATAATATCTTATAGTACATTTGAAAGTAATAGGATGTGTATGAGATAATTTAGCATAACCAAATTGAAAGAGAAAAAAAGTGTTCACGTGAACGTATTTTGACAAACTGCGATTGGCAGCGAACAATGTATAGTTGTTTCATCTAATACATTTTGGCTTTTATCAAAATGAACTATCTCCACCAATACAAACCAATCGGTTTGTGCAATGCTCCGTAATATGATTTGCAATATTTATAAAGATTGCCACTATTTTGCTATTTTTGATATTGTTGTTTTAATTGATTTGAATACTTCAAACGATTTAGATTAATCTGTCCAGTTAATAGTTTTTATTATACAAAAACATCAAAAATTACGTACTAATTTATTTTAAAAGGTGTGTTTGACCTACATTAACTAATTTATTTAGCTGTTTGAGGTTTCTTAAAGGTCACCAAAAAGTTGTATTATCTATATGAATTGATTAATAATAAGAATGTTAAGAAAGGGCAATTCGTTATTTTCCTAAAATTGTCCAACAATTATAATTTTACGTGAAGAATATTTTAGCTTAATAATCCAAAAAGTCAGCACACTATGATTGTACCAGAAAGTGTAAACATGCATCGTGAAAATTGCATGCTTTATAATTCATATTTGATTAAATAAAACTCAAGAAATTTAGATTATTGTATTATTATTTTATTAGTATTATTATTATTATTATTTTAAGTTTAACATTTTTATGCATGTTGTTAATTCAAAAGTATGATTCAAATTTGTTTTGAACATGGTAAATACTTACTCGATCGTACAACGAAAATACTCTCTCGATATCGTCCTTTGTCAGTTTTGTGGCTCCCTGAAATAAAATAAAATAAAAACTTCAATGCATATAATCATAGGAAAAAGAGTCAATAAGCCAACAGTATATGAAACTAATATAAAAATATATTGTTTATATTGTTATTGTTATTAATTGTTTAACCTACAGTTAACCTTTTCGTTATGTCAAATCTTAAGGGAGTAGGAAAAACTTTGAAGCATCGACGTTCAACATACCAAGAAACTACAATATTATTTATTATTGATTATCTACTGCAATTAATCCAATATATGAGCTATTAACCTGACTGATGATAAAAAATTAATATAAAATGTAAAATCGATAAATTGTTAAATGGTAGGTTAGCTTGCGCCATACCAAAAAGCTAATAATGTATACGCTATGAATAATATTTTTTTTATTTTAAATTTAAATTGTTTTAATAAATATTTTTATAAATATCTATACGAGTATTTTTTTTTAAATATTTATAGGTTTAATTTGATTAATTATAATTTATTTGAGCCGTCATTTGTGTAGTTTATCTGATTAGTTGTCGGTCCAGTGTCATGATCCAATAGTTATAGTATTGGTATAGAGTATTTAGTTATGCATCGAAAGATGTATTATTTTCGTTCGGGTGAAATTTCCATAAATACATATAAAGTGAACCTCCACGACGCTATGTTTAAGCTTCAGTGCGATTGTACCGAATAAAAAAAAAAAAAAATGATTGCTTATATACCTGCTACGATATTATATAGGTTTCTATAAAATGTTAATGATAAACGGGTGCATTGATAACGCGTAGTCTAAGACAGCGGTTCTCAAACTTTTACAATCACGGAACCCTTAAAAAATAGTTTGTGTTTTGCGGAACCCTAATGTCTTTAATTCCAATTCAACTCTAATTTTTTAAAAAACAAAAAATATAGGAAAACCAATACTTTAAAAAAATTTTTAATGGTATTGTTAATAGTGTTAATGATTACTCTTTGTTAAAATTAGTTTAAAGCACAATTTTTTTTAAATATGAAATAATATTTTTTCCAAATATAAAATAAGTTTCTCGATAATCACATACATCTGGTGGAACCCTTAGCATTGTCCCACGGAACCCTAAGGTTAGGTTAGGTTAGGAACACACTTTGGGAAACGCTGGTCTAAGATATATTATGTTGGTGTTGTAATCGCGCATGTTATATAACACGAGAGCAATAAATAATATTTATATGGAATTTCGGTGACGGCGGCGCCAAACATTTTAGACATATTTTATTCGTAGACGAGTATAACAACTATTATATTGTAATAAATAATTTATAAGAGTTTATTTCAAGGGGGTTGTTCATTTTTGACTGATATTTGGTTCGTGGTCGAGTAACTATTTTTATTATTATTTTATTTTTACCATACAGTTCCCAGGGCTAGTCGCATATATTAAAGAAAATTTGTTTTAAGACCGCGTTAATTGTTTTATAATTTTCGTAGCATTATTTAGGTAGTATCGTCCACGGGAGACATGTCATGTCTGTTTGCTAGTTTGTAGAGGTGTACGGTTTGTTTGCGCTAGTGCGGTAGACTACACGACGTATACCATAATTTGATATTATATTTGGACGCGCGCGACATTTAAAGGCACGTTGATTGGCTATTGAGCAATTAACATATAATTACAAGCATTGTACATAAATATATGTGATTAAATGTTTCTGGATGTATGCCTTGTACATTTTAAAATGACTGTATCGTTTATATTTAAGAACTTATAAGGTTTTAGATGTGAGAGGAAAATATATTGAAGTAATATGTAATGAATCAAGCTATCTATATGCCTTATTCAAGTAAACGCTGAATACCATACAAGACTCTTGGTTTTCACGAGAGTAATCCAACGGCTTAGCAGACATGTCTGAATTCAATCAAATTCAATTATTATTATCACCTAAATTGTTACAAATTTTTATAGATATTTTTATAATATAATTGTGTACGAGCATTCACGTGTGTTCATTTTCTCTCTTCAAATCTAGTATAACAAAGTACTGGTGAATGAAAACAAAATAATATTGATGTTCATAATTAAAATTACAAATTATATAATTAGTGTTTATTATTTATATGATACTAGCTGACCCGACAGACGTTGTTTTGTCTTAATTATGAATATTGAATTCGAATTGGTATAATTAATAAAAAAAATATTTCAATAAAAGTATGTTATTCTAATGCTTAATGATATAAGTATATTAGTGTCATTGAATATGTTTTCCTTGAATCTCGTATATTTTTCACAGATAGCTTAAATTATTTATTATTTGTACTCAGTTGGTAAATCAATTACAGCTTTAATATTATCATAAGATGTTTTTGAAAATGTAGAAAATTTTATTTAATTTTTTCTTTTATGAAACATTAATTTTTATCAAATATTTTAGAATAAATTACATTTAATTTAATCAACATCAGTTAAATTACGAGTCACTAACTCTTGGACTTATTAGGACTTCATTTATAACATTTAGGAGGATGCCCGGGCACACCCGACACTACTCGTGCGAACACCTATGTTCCTACTCAGTATCTACAGAGGTTCAGTAGTGACATGTCACATATTTTTTGTTTAAAGGTTAGTTATCATATGTTTTACGTGTATTTTTTTTTTTTTTTTTTGTAATTTTCGGGCATATAGTTTTGAAAACTAAGAACACACTTTTATTCCCGGCGGTTCGGCGCCATTGTCCCCATACACATTTGGCCGTACGATAATTTGAAAATGTCGTTCAATCGTTGTACGGGGTATTTTGAAGGATATTGGTTGAGACCTTTGTCCCTCGAAATATGTTGCTAAATATTCAAATAATACTGTTCGTATCAAGTATGTGCAAACCAAACACTCCCACCTAACGCAGAATGAAATTCTTGATATGCCACCGGTTATCATAGCTGTAGTAATCCGGGTATTACGTAAACCACTATCTCCTTATCCTATTTTTATTCCATTTACTCTGAGCGTGTGAAAATAACTACCTGTAATGTTATTTTTATATTTATATTGGGAAACGGTTTAGTAAAAAATGTATTTAAATGCTATATTTTATTATCATAAGCGAGGATTTTGAAATATTAATATTATTTTTTTAGTTGTTTGGGAACAACAAAAATCCTTGAGACTTTTCCTTGTTCCTCCATCCATATATAAATATGGATGTAGTATTAATGATAATTTACATACGATTTAACCTTTAAGTAATCAGTTGACGCGTATGTGCGCAACTACTGAACATCTATATCGGTGAATGAAATATATTTTTTAACCTAGTCTAAAAGTATTATTTCACTTTTTTTCAACCATATATTCATTCGCATCGGACCGTTACAATGGAAGTTGTGACAAAGGTGGATTTTGTTGTTAAATCGTACCGAGCCAGTGTTTCGGGTCCGAAACACGGGCAACAACTACGTAAACTCGTACACTGCATTGGGTACGTTTATTTCCGACTCGTGTTTCGGCGCCGTACACGTGCGCCTACGCACCGCCGGACGTAAGCGACCTGCAGTCGTTGTAAACCCTGGACGTTTCACCGGAAGCCCGTGCCCAGGACGCGCCGAGGTGAAGCCGGTGGACTTTTGCCGTTGACCTTTTCGGTTCGCACCCACACCCGTGACCCCGGGGAAGAACGTGACGGATATATTATTATTATTATTATTGTTATTACTATGATATTATGACGGTTTGGTAGGACTCGGGGATAGAGTCATCGCGAGTACGCACGATGTGTTCCCACCGTGTGCATGGTTTGACCCGACCGGAAAGCGCGACGACGGGACGACTGGTTGGGGAAGGTCGAGCGGTCGTGGTACCTACCCGCGTGAAGTATAACCGACTGCGTGCGCCGACACATAACGTACGCCCTACACGCGTCGCGGTCGTAGTTGTCCGCGAGGAGGAGAGGGTGCAGGAGGTGTATATTTATACGCGTTACTGCCGTCGAGGCCATCACTGTTTGCGCAGCCGCCGCGTTAAAAGCTGAACAGAACAACACCGTCGCGTACTTTATTATTTCGTCTTCGTATATTTACCGTTAACACGCGATCGCGGTGCGATCCCGTGGCCAATTTATTTCTCTCGCCCTCACGTCACCACGCATCGTATGGTGTGTACCCCCCGTTATGTCGTGTCCGCTCACCAATCCGTACATCATTGCTCGCGTTGAGCTCGTGCGCACCACGTGAACGGTGATCGAGGGGGCAGAGAGCGATTCGGGGGCTTAGACCGTTAGGCCTTAGACGGCTGTAAATTCAGTACGAGATAAAGAATGTTTCTATGGGTGAGAAAATATTTTTGTAACGATAAGCTTTTGGGCGGCCGGTGAAACAAACATCCCACACACCAGTTTGCTATCAGATACCTCGACATTTCACAAGATCTCTGTCTCTGAAGCACTTACAAGTGAATTGTACCAAGTTGCAGTTGATGAAATATGTACAAAGATTACGGTATTGGTAATAAAAGTAGGACAAGTTTTTAATGTTACATGAAATCACAACATTGCGGTTGATCTATGATCTATGAGTACAGACACATAACTTCTGGATCATCGTCTTTCAATCTGGTGATCATGATTCCGTAGACATGCAATTGCATCGATAAAATATAATTAAATGCCAATTTTAGCGAAAAAATATTTTATTTTTACTCATTTAATACGACAAATAAAAAAATTAAAATATTTAGAAATAATTTTTTTCGTAAAGGGCGTAATTTGCTAGTTATTTGTTCCACAAGTAGTAAAACATTAGTAACTAGTGAGACCGATCATCTGACTCGCATCAGTATATATTACAAAGAGGTCATGGGATGAGTTAATTCTTACTCATTTTGGGGGTTACTCTACTAAAAAGATTGAGAAACGACGTTCCAGATGATATGCTCACGTACCAGGGTGTTGCTGAGCGTGTAGGCATAATAAATACATACATAAATGTATGTTCGCATTATTGTGCATCTGTACGTACCTTGAATACTTGACGGCACAAAAAGTTCTCCTTGACGGGCAGCAATCTGTGAGGGTGTGAAAATAAAGGTATTCGTATTAAATCGTTCGTGCGCGATAAACCCGTCTGTTACCAAGTTACACAAACGGTATCGCCTACAATACATATTATTCTACTCACTTAGCCATCTCAGAAAGCTGCAGTTTCCCGTCCTTGTTCGCGTCGAACACTTGCAGCTAAAGAAAACGAAACCAAAGTTATTTAAAATAAGTTTTGTACGCGTATCGCGTGTACGGTACTGATAAGATTATCCGTATATTATAACTACAGCAATCGACGTTCCGGGAAAAAGCTAAAGTTTACTCGAAACGAAGTTTAATATTATATAATGTACGAACGTTTTGCTGTCGAACAGAAAAAAATCACTCGTCAACATACCATTGTGTCGGTGTACTCGATGAGTTTGTCTTCGGACACATCGTTTATTTTTTTCGCTTCTTTCAGTAAATCCCGCAAAAAATTCTGAAATCATAACCATAACAAATTATATGCTGTATAGTAGAACCTCTATTTGACGAAACTCTATGTATAGTAAATTTTTATGTGGAACCACAAAACTGTATAAAAAAAAAAAAAAAAACGTTTCTATTATATAGAGAACACACTCACAATACGGTGATTTTATCGTAATGCATTTTATTTGTAAATATCTTTCAATAATAATATAACGTGTTACCCATGTGCATCACAAAGAATTATATATACATATAGTATCTCGGTATAGGGAGGATGAGTAATATTATTGATTTTCAAACATCATTTTAAAAACCGATTGATTCGTAAACGGTTGAGTTGAAATAAAAGTAAACATATTTTATGACAGTGAACTAAACTCCCAAAACCAATATCTGTCATTATAATTAAAGAAACGATTTCAATTTGCAAATTAAATTAAAATGTTCTAATTGATCGAAAAAAAAATATATAACATAGAGACTGGAGAGTCTAGGAAAGTCGCTAGGTGTTCCTGTAGTAGAGATCGTATTCGTGTGTACACGCTGGGCTGATCACTAGCAAATATTGATTGGAGGAAGGGTGTTATAAATGTACAAATTTGGAGCGATACCCGTTTGCGTACAAATGTACAACTCAATTGCGCACACGAATTTTTAATACCTTTGATAAATGACCCAAACGTAGGACTCGTTTGCATACATGAACTGTAGAAAACATTTTTACATTGTACATTTTTTATTGGCTCATCTAAACAACAGATCACCTGATTTTAAAATACAGAACTCACTATACTTATAGTTTTCAATATTAAAACAACGCTTTCCTCTGCACGTTTCAAAAACACTTAATATTTGAATATCCGTGGTACTATACAAAATAAAATGATTATAACATTGGCAACTCGTGTTTCGATAGCATCACACGTTCAACTAAACAATAGGCGTATAGTAAAAGTACATTTTTCTAGGAGCGCGTTTTTTGCGTCGTGTTTAACGTAATTTGCTTAACGCAGTACGTTATTCACTTGTTCTTTTGAAATTAATCACACTGTTCTTTTACAGAACGCAACACGTTTCATATCGGTGCGTTTCGCCGACTGACGACGAAGGGAGTCTATATCGCTGTGCACAACGTTTTATGAACGGTTATTTTGTTTCTATTTTAATTTGCTATTTTGTCAAACATATCATTAAATTATGATGTTAATATATTATTATTAATATAGTAAGTGTTTTTAAGCAATAATATGCAAAAAAAAAAAATAGTTTTGTTGGACCGGACGTTCGTTTTTCGAACGACGACGACGAATAGCTAATCGAATCGTTAGAAATCATAAAATTACCATTTGATCTGAAGAATTACTCGTCGTAGTCGTCTTCATCTATTACAATATGGTATATGCTACACACTAGTAACATTTTCAGTAGTCAACTGAATTGTTCGACGCGTTGCCACTAGTTTTGTAGGAAAACACTACTACGCCGTGCAATACGTAATAGAGCTATCATGTCAACTTGATCGATTTCTGCGGCACAAAAAACGCGTTCATAGGAAAACGTACCTTGATATGATTACTCTAAACGCAGCCGATATATCCGTTAATCAAAAACTTTTGGGATTAGGTACGTGTATCTTTTTCGAAATGTTTTAGATAAAACGTATCATTATAAGGCGCTGCAAGATACAATAAAAGTCAATATTTTTGAAATGTACTCGATGGATAATAATATTCTTAACAATTCCACATAAGAATGTATTTTGGAAGCACTACGTGCATTGCAGTGACCGCTATAATATTTTAGCATTTTCTAGTTTGAAGAAATGTGCTCCACCAGTTTGTGACAATCGTCTATGATCTTAATAACGGAGGAAACAAAACGAAAGAATCACGCGAGTAAAAAAAAAAAAATACAGAATATCATTGAAATATCTATGTATAGGATGTACTCTGTAAATCAGAATATTATAAATATACCCTAACCTAATACATCAATGTTCACATCTTCATGGGACACTTTGAAATATATACTCCCAATATTTTGTCCGAGATAATTACAACTGAAATGTGTATCACATGGTAAATAATTAATGTTGTTTTTGTAAAACATTATTTTATAATCACATATTTTTATACGAAAAGCACAGGCTGATGGCAAAATATTAATAATTTATTTTGTCAATATTCAACAGTGAAGCAACATTTCAAATTTTGTGACCCAGTCAAATTGATGTTGACAATTCTAGGCTTATTTGATACGGATTAATCTTGTATATAACTTAAAGATATGAAAACATTTATTTAATCAAAATAAATAAATAAATAAATAAATCCTAGCTTAGCTATTGCTGATGAAGGAAATGTAACATTTTTCGTAAGATTTCGATTTTCCAATACGGGAAAAATGACTTGAAATTACAGCCCACCAGCTGCGTTTAATTTCCGATACTACGAAATATTGAACGAGACATTTAGTGCTGATTTACTACCGGAAAATGTTTTTGCAGAAAATAAAAACGTTACGGTAAAATTGTAAAATCAATACATTTCTCATTCTACTTGGAATCTACAACGGAGCACGTTTTGGTGATTCCGTACGCAAAACCACACCATGTAGTTGGACATTATTAGACAACGGAACGAAAACAAAGTATTGTTATTATTATTATTTCGCTACACATGATCTATGTACATTATACGGCACAATAAGCATATTATATGCGACCATGTTGGACCGTGGTATATTACTTATAAGTATGAATAATGAGAAAACTCAGTAACGACTTTTTCGACGGTAAAACGTCAGTTTATTGTAGATCAATATTTTTGTATAAAATAAAGACGATTCTGTAACGTACAAGACGGCTGGTAGTAACCTATTGTAAACAATAATTAAATTTACATTTTGAAAACTTGTTTGACTCAAAACTAATAAATAATTTGTAAAACATATTATAATAGGCTTTTTTTTTTTTTTTTTTTTTTATACAACGGTACGCCTTTAGAGTATCAACGTAAGTCAGACGTAAATATATTAATAACAATTACGTTCACATCATTTGTATTATAATATATATAATGTGAACCTAACGTTGCAGAGAGATTATTTAATAAGCATTGGAAATTATAAGCATCATATTATTATGGGATAAATCATTTATCAAATCATTATCCTATTATCCTCCTCTTTTGTTACGCAAATTATATAAATTTATATAATGGATATGAAAAAATCTATTATGAGAACTAAATAAGAACTCAACTTAACTTTGCAATTTAATAACATAAATACAGTCTTTTGATAATGAAAAGCGACTACATTTTATTTTTTCATACAACGTTATTCACGTTTTACTTTTTTGACATAACGTTACAAGTAACCGTAAAACTACTTAATAACAAGAGAGGTTTTCTTTATACATTATGTTTTTATGTACGCTATGATTATATTATGTAATATTATTTAATTTTTTCGAATAACTTATAATTATTATTTTTCATCTTACTTAGCTGACACTAATTATTATATAAGAACGTTGTCCATTGGTGATTATTTAAAATTAATGTTACTCGAAAAGCAAATAATACGCGCTTAATACGACGGCATTGTTGTTATTGATGTAATTTGGTTAGGATACTATAATGTACTGAAGATATTTCTGCCCACGATGTGGTTCTTCATTAATAATTTTTAAGAACCATTCGAATAGAATTTCATATTAAAATTTTAGACGTGTACAAAATATGTAAAATGTGATGGCTGATATATTTTACGAACGTGTGTTGTAATTATTATAATTACAGTAAAATTATTTGCGTTTCGAAATACGTAAAACCATGAATATAAAAGAAAATCATAATATTACACTACTCCCACAATCAATTTTGCGTAGTATAATGAGGATATATTTATTTTATAAAGTAACGCTCGAGGGTGAAGCAAATAGAGTATAGATACCAGTTGGGTTTCTAGACCATTTTATAGGGGGGAGAGGCGAACTTCAAACATGCATTTACATTTATTTATTTTCCTAGTGTGATATAAACACTAAATAACTGCAATATAGAAGACAACGACAAGGCTGATAAGTCTTCAAAACATGCCCACTCCGCTAACAACTCCCTTACAACCACGTTTTCCTCATACCAAAACGTTAAAAGTACTATAGCCAAGTAAACGCTCGATTTGTGGAAAAACCAACTGTCAAAACTGACAATCAAATTTTACGAGATCAAAAGAAATGCACTGCCCTGGCCATTCCCTGAAAAAATGACAAGAAAACAGGATACCTCCTTTGTTGTGGCACTTTTGGCAATTGTGGCATTGTCACTGATTACACTGTGAACACATGTTCGACATCGCGTAGTCTATGAAATTCTGCAGTGACAACGATGTAGTGGGTGTTAACCAGACCGTCGAAATACGTGTCGTAATTCGAATACATCTTGTGATCGGTGTAACGGACGAGCGAAGGATGTATCGTCATGTATAACACAAATTGTTTTAAAATATTATTTTATTTTTTAATTTTTTTCTAACAGAACTCTACGCGTTTGCAAGCAGGAGTTATTGTGTTCAGTTCAAACTTTATATAATAATACTGCAGCGTATTCGGAGTGTGATGCATGTATATTTTGTGTGTTAGTATGATGTGTTTTAATAATACGCGGGTTTATGTACTTTTTAATGACAATAGATCATTCACGTGCTCATGCAATTATTCTTTTTTTTTTTTCCTGAAAACATTGTAGCTCATCTTTCCTTTGACACACCTATTTGTTGTTTGTTTATTCTAATGGGCTTAGTTTAAACGAAAAACAAAAGAATAATAAGAAGAAACCAATATGCACGTTAGAATTCCTCATCGCTTCGTCGAGAATCTACAACATTTATAACAGTCATCGGATAATACACTCGTATTTTATCTTTTTTTTTTGAGGAACGAACGGTATAACTATATTGTTTTTGTGAGGGATGTTTTAAAATTTTCCAGTTATATAAAATAATGTTTTCTATTTACGAGTTTGTTTTTTCGAATCGGTTTAATACGTTTTATTTATAATAATATTTTATTATACTCGATACGTATTGTTGTACTTCGATGCGTGAGAAAATATTACATAACACCGTATGCATAATATAGATGGTTGCAGAGCATGAAATTGTTTGGGTTCTCGTAGGAAATAAATCGAAAAACCAATCATAGAATGTAATATGTTTCATACGAAATTTCCAGAAAAAAATGTTTCATATAAATAATTTTATACTTAACACATTTTCTACATTGTGTACACTGGAAAATTTATAACACAATTATTTACTTTTCTTAGAAATTTATTAGATTTATTACATTATACAATTACCAACCATGAAACCGTGATAAACCTTTACTATAAAAGATCTTCATAAAAAAAGGAATTCATTCAAAACCACATCTGTACTGCAATGTATATAAAATATTCTCAGCATTTTAGTTTACCCCGTGGATAAGACGTAATGATAATATACGTTAAAAACATTATTATAATATTATTGAGTGTTAGTAGTTTATCATCTCGAATAGTACACATTGCATATTTTTAATGCCACCTTTGTACCACTTTTACCATTTCAATCTGGATTAGGCACTCCAGAAACGCGTTTTTACATATATTGCAACCCAGAAGAACCATGTCGAAACGAAGGAATTCGAGTTGTCGGGTAAACTCAAATCCTATCTTGCCTAACCTGCCCGGAAAAATGTTTAGCCCGTGCCACTTAAAAATACTGGTTACGCCACTGTACATGTTGCGTACAAGTCCTGAATTGTACATTTCGCAATGCGTACAGGGATTTTCAGGCACATCGCGTAATCTGCAATCTTGCAGTACAAAGCAGACAATTTGTATAAACATATAAGTATGTACATTGTAACGAGACAAAACGCATAGCTGTCGCGATCTAGTGTCTCATTACTTATTAGCAGTAAAACCGTTCAATCATAATTTACACAGCCCTTCCGTAGTCGGCGCGAAAAACTGCACTGATCAACCACAACGAACTCGTTATAGGAATCAATCTAGATGTCACGAGCGGAGAAGTAAGATTAACAAAACATGCCGCCTAATATTAAATCAATATATATAAATTAATAAATTAATTTATATCAAAAAATAATTAACTACGTAATAAATAAAAAATATCAAAAGACTGTAAAAACAGAGACCAAAATCAACACAAATAAAGAAATAATTCACCAAAGCAAATTAAAACTACTATACCACCGAGGATTTGATTGATTTTACAATAAAAGTTGATGATACCGAAAACAACAGAATTCGATTCATTACAATATAAATCAAAAACGGACGTTTGCGTGGTCCGAGTTAATCCTTGGAAAAACAATAGGTATATATATACGCGTAATAATTAAAATTTGCTGACCCACAATGAGTCTATAAAACGGAAAGGCGTTTAGATACAAAACGAGATTAGTTGTAGTTAACGAGCTAACTGCGGCTAAACGCACAGCGGGACAGTTGGAATCTAATGGATTAGTGTGCGCATGCGTGTATGCGTTTTACATTATGCCTAACCGCGAATCGGAAGAAAAAAATAAAAATTATAACAGTAACAATAATAATCGACCCGATGATTAACTATTGTTGTTGTCGTTTTCATCCGATTCCGTGAAATTTTAACGTTGTATGTATAATAGGTACTATATCGCTGCGCTCCGATGATAAAAGTTTTATATGCGTTAAGTCTTTTTCACTCTTTAAAAAATGAGTATGCTTTTATAACTACGTGCATTTGATGTGTAATCAACGGTATATTCATTGTGTCTTATCAAAGTACAAATAAATAATAAAATACAAAAATAAATAAAATAGAACGTGTCAAACACAAGGGAGCTATAAGCTGTGAGTGTGTGCACGCGTGTTATTTGTTCTCTTGGATACGAGTACAGGTACGTACTATAAAATTGTGTACCTTTTTTTAGATTGTATTACGTTTATAAATTACAATTTACGGTGGTCATGAAAAAAAAAGTCACCATAAAAACTTTTCACGGTGTCCATTATAGTTAAAAAATATAAAATGAGTCACGCAGACGATAGAAAATCACGGTTAGGTTTGTCTTTACTTAACAATAAGTATACGAGCACCTTTATATCTATCGTATTCTATAATTTTAAGGTGACAAGATATTGTTACGTTAGCGTATAATTATAGATACAAGCTGTTTTTATATATGTTATAAAGAAGCCGGAAAGAAGAAATAGTCGACTGTTGTCAGTAATGTCCAGGCTGATGTTCCACAAGTTTGGTTTAACCGGAATTCGTCCAGTCGTTGGTGTTGGACTTTACTCATATTATTACAATAATATTTCTTATGATGAGTTAATTATCAATCAGCAGCTCCAATCAAACAATATAGAAACGTGTTTTATTTTCCAATGTTTGTAATTGCGCTAAAAATTATAAATTGAACAATTTCGTTCTGTAGCATATTTTTAAATATAAAAATATAGATCCATCTGTTTCGAAAATAACATTGCGATCGGTTATCTCGATGTCCAGATAGGAATAAAATGATCGACTGTGTTTGAATATCGTTTTTTAAAATGTAATCCCATTTCTTGATGAACTAGACCCTCTGATTGAAGTCCAATGAATCGAATAACAGTGCGTTTGTAGTGTTCATCAGTCTGATAAGTTTATCCCGGGTGAATATACCGTACGTCGAAAAGGCAATAACCATTTAGACGTCTCTATGTGTAATTTAACGACGGTGTCCGATCGTATTCGTATTTCGATCAATTAAGCTATTACATAAATTACAAAATCAACGGTACAACTTGTACATGATCAATACACAGATGGTATTTATTCGGTAGCGTATATATTTTTCAGCCAGATCGAGCATCAACGTTTTATTTCAACGGTATATAATATACTACTATATAAGGTCAAGTGAAAAAGTCAACTGTCGTGAGCGATGCCCGGGCAACAATACGCCCGTACAGCGGCCCTGTATAAGATGGGTCAAATGGAAATATTCGTCTTAAAACGTCATTACGGGATCGTGTACAATGCTCTAGGGAGACATTGATAGTGCAAAATGTATATTTATCCCATGTTGATCCTACATAAAAAAAAAAATAAGTCTCATTGAATTGTTATTACTATGTTCCAGATTTTATTCTCTTAGAACACCTAAAATATGATGCTGTAATTCTATAAAAAAAATTCAAATATTCTCCTTATATTTTCTTAAAAATGTGAAAAATATGCAAAAGTATTCAACGAAAAAACGTTTATTTATGTACAATTTTTTATAATTATTATTATTTTTTTTTTTTTACAACATTTTACAATTAATTGTATAAAAATTTGCCAAAATTGAAATGTAGTCATTATGTTTGGTGACTGCAATTTAGTACTGCTATTACTGCATGTTTTTTTTATTTTATCAAAACAATACAAGAAAAAAATAAATATTATGGTAAACGAAAATCGAAAAAAAATTGTTTTCCTATCTTTAACATATTCTTAAGTATGTTAAATTATTAAAATATTCCCTAAGTGAAGTAACATTTTCAAATATACCAAACAACCTTTTCCTGTAATTCCTGTGTTGATCATGTTTTCTTTAACAAATATGTTTACTGTCGTAAGGTTGCACAGACTCGGTAACAATATTATGCGAAAACTTATTAATATAAATCCGGACTGAAATTATTCATAGTAACGGATTAGGTTTATTGATCTGATAAATGTACGCATTCCGGAGAGCGAACAAGGGTTGTCGTGAAACGGCCAATAATCGTTTACGTTGATCAAATGGTAGTGGGCCTAATGATACGCGCGTATTATGAACCCGACATTGACCCACAACTGCTTAACTTTATATTAGCCGAGTTTTATGATTGGCAGTCATGTGTAATTATTAAATTTTGACCGATGCTAATTTATTAGGCAGTTGATGTTGAAATTTTTGTTTATGAACGAAGCATTACACGTTGGCCCGAATTCACGACACTAAGGCCCGGCGCACATTAAGAAGCAGGCGACGCAGCGCAGCGTAGGTCAGCGCAGCGCAAGAAAAACTGAGTTACCTAAGTGATCGTATATTACTACGCAATTCTGACGTTTCACCGACAGTTATTGTCCACAGTTACCAGCATGAGCGATAGTATGATGGCCGAAAATTTAATAAATTTAAGTTCTGAATCAGATTCCGATGACGAATTTGATGAATTAATTTTGTTGTATTCTTTAAGTAAAGAAAAAAAAAACGTGGAAAAGTAATTTTATGAAAAGAAGACAAAGTCACGGTGAATTCAATTTATCATCGGAATCTTCTAACAAACAATTTTTGAACTACTTTCGTCTGGACCGAAATCAATTCAATGAAGTTCTTAATTTAATACGAGATACTATTTATTTTATTTATTAAAAAAGCTTGACTTAATTAACAAGTTTAGTTAAGTTTAGTTTAAAATTATGTAATATCGTAGTTTCCAAAACTGCACGGCACGTGTGCAGTAATCTGTCACGGAAACTGCGTGACGCAGGTCGACACAGGCACAGCACTGCTCTGTCCTGCCTTACCTCCCAATATGCGCTAGTACGTTCTAACTAATAGATTACAGAAAACTGCGACGCTGCGTCACCTGCGTCTCAATGCGTCGCCTGGACTTATGTTGACGTTAATCGACTTGGTTTAAAAATTAAAACCGTCCGTAACATTAAAATGTACATTTATATTGTTTAAAACCAAAAATTCAATATTATACGTATCGTAGATTTCACCGTTTCGATTTTCTGTTGAAAAAATGTATTTTCAAATGACCGATCATTTTTTACCGGGGTCGTGTGTCCGTACAAAGAGCTGTCACGCGTGGTTGCCCTCTGGACATTTGTAGCGATGACAAATTTCCTACACTCGGCACGTGACGCATGCACGGCAAGCCGAATAAGCAGAATAAGTACTTTGCGGTGTGTTTTTTTTTTCACCGATACAGTACATTTTTATTCAAACATAGTTCCATACACCTCTATCGTGTAGTATTCCCGTCGGAATTAATTGGACGCATCAAACACACCATTTCTAACCGAAACACACAATACGCATTAGTATGAATCAATGCGCACGTAGCATACTCTATGCACTCACAAAGTTTGCTTTTAGCCGTCTTTATGGAATTTACCGAATTCGAGTCGTTTATGACTATTTTTCTTTCATTAGGTCGTTTATCGACAATCCATTTTATTGATTTTAATAGTACGTAGTACATTATTTATATGACATTCCGTTATATATTATTGGTGATTATTTTTTAATAATAAAACATGCAGGCAGACCTTAAACAATTGTTTTAGTTATTCGTTATATCCATTACAAACATTTGTAATCACTTTTACTACTGAAATTATATTGCGCCACGTGAATAAGTGGCACTGCACTTCTACCGCCTTTTTAAAATTCATTGTACACTTATGTAGCAGATACAGCTGGAATTTTTCGCCCAATCGGCCATAGTGACAGGTCACAGCGACAGCTCGCGGCAACATGTCACGCCTTGGAAAACGTACCTTTACTACCAAGTAAATTATTTATTCACGCGTCTTAAATCTTTCGTAGTAATAAGTTTTCAGTAACATTTAAATTTTTTATTTCTTAAATTTATTCGATTGGTTTATTCAAATCAAATTTCCAAAATATTACTTCGCCGCATGTGTTAGAAAAAATAAATAAATATATTTTCATTTCTTGGAAACTGTAAAAAATACAGAACTATTTTGAATTTTGAATCTCACGACGATATTAATGATTCCTATAAAATTTCGTAATTCAGTTGAAATTCCAATGATGTATAGTCCACGAAAAATGTTCATTTGACCTGAACTGAAGACGAAAATCATTAAATATTGAAAACGATTCTCCATCAGTCACTTTAGACATATTGTTTCACCATAAGAACAAATCGTTCAAATGTGACTTTTTTTTTTGGGCAGAACTCCTTTCGCTCAAATATTACCTTCCTCTTTTCGACCAAATTTGATTAAATAGTTTCCTCTTTTCGCCTAAAAGTATTAGTATTTTTTTCACCCATAGTATCACGTTCAATATTTTGGGAAGTACTGTTTGAAAATGAGGAGACGGGGCTTCTATTACTCTCTAAAAATGTATTATGTTTATGCACATTTAAATAGTTATTATAAAGTAAACATAAATAAATATTTATCAATTCGTTGTGATTTCGTTCAAAAAATATATTTTTTTGTGCAAATTAAAATATTTATCATATAATATATATAGGTTAGGTATTTGCTAAGTATATATTTTTTAAGTGTTTAGTTAAAATGTTTTGTATAGTTGAATGCTAAAAGATTTAGTAAACTCAAACCGACTTAACTCCTATTTTAAATTGTTGGATTATTTTTTAATTGACGTTCTTTTACTTTTCTATACTTAAAAATTTTTTATAAATGTGTACTATTTAATTTATAATATAAATATCGGTTTGAACTTCTTATATTACAAACAACCATGTAACGATTGGTGGAGTATTACAATAAAAAATGTTGTTAAAAAAAGAATAAATGATTCACATACATTTGTTGTAAAATTAATCAAACGTGATTTGCACAACGATTGTTGTATATATCTATTTTGAGGCAGTGCTTCCTAAAGTATTGAACTTTGAAAAACTATGGACGAAAAGAGTGCTAATACTTTTAGTCGAAAAGAGTAAACTATCTTTTCAAGTTTGGTCGAAATGAGGACGTGTGCGAAAAGAGAGAAGGTCATTTTTAGGTGAAAGGAGTACCGTCCGTTTTTATATTACTGCAACTACTTATTCGTACATAGCATGCTCGACTATATTGAATATTGTTTAACCTGCAGTAAATGAAAATAGCATAGAATTGGCCCCCAACGTATTTTTTCGTTGCCTATAAAATATTTGAAATAGCGTGATGTACTAATAACGAAATTTCATTACCTATAGTTTATTATTCTTTTTATGTTTTTCGGAAACCGATTTCGAGAAAATGGCAATTTGTACAAATACGTACACGCTCAATAAAATGTTGAATACTATATCAAACTATACTGAAAACACTTTTTACTGTGGAAATGAAAATTGTTGAATTGAGACTCATATAACCAAACATCATGATTTTCTATATTTCGATAGATATTTTTATTTTTTGGATTATTTTTTTGACCCTCTCGGTTAAAATATAATGTTACTGCTTACTTTGAAAAATTACCCACAACTTTCAGACAAGAAAACGGAAATAAAAACTATGAAAGTGAAATTGCTCAAAATCGGATCGAACTTTGTCATTTAGTGAACTCCAGATATATATAATATGTATAAAAATGGTTTAAAAAATAAAACATCAATTGACCGTTAAGAAGTAAAAGGACGTCTTTAAGTATAGTAAATTTACGAACAGAGTAGATGAACAACGTTTAATAGTTTATTTAGAACTTTAAAAAAAAAACTCCTATAATGGACCCGATAGTATGGTCAAATACACTGTTACAGTGTACACTAAATGCGTCTATGCTTGTTTTTGCTACGGTTATTTTAAAACAAAATGAAGGTACGAATATAAATAGTTAGGGATTAATTAATTGTCTTGTCATTTTAGCGAATCACAATCTCCTTATGCGTTCTGTTGTATTTCATCGATTGATTGGTCAGTACTGATGATGTATCACTGAGACCAAGAAACTATTTCTACTCTAATTTTCAATGTTTATATGATAACTTCATAGAAAGTATTTCAATTTATCGCAATTAGTGGATAAAATGTTAGATTTCTAATGTGAAAACATTTTTTTCCTAAAAATAATTTATACGGCACCGGAGGGTTAAAACGTGGTGATTATTTACCGCCTCAAGTATTTTTATTTTTTCTAAAATAAAGTATCTGTTTAATGGTGTACTCTGCGGGATAGTAATTTTAATGATCTCATCGTAGCACTTAAGTGCACATCATCTACGTAGTTGCCCTGTGAACCAGATGAGTGAGATGATGTGCACATTATCTCGGCTCAATCGAAAATCTCAATTTTTAATTACATTGTGAACTCTTAGATGCAGAGCATTGAAAAATAATGAATAATTTAAACATCTGTATTGATAACCTAAAATTCGCATTTTGAATTAAGTGCTATTATAGATTATGTAAGTATATAACAGAAGAAATATATTTGTTTTAATGATATCATAAATTACAGACATTGCATATAATTATACAAACTATATATTTTTATGTCGGGAAAAGAAGAATAAAAAATATTTGAAGATATGAAATACACTCGAAATATCCACTGTCAAGTAAGTACCAATTAAAAATTATGTATAAAAATTGAACATTTAATGTTCTAATTTTCACAAAAAATAAAAAAGCATCTCAAAGATAATCTAAAATTTCAAGTGCCCATAAATATCAGAATCTTTATTAAAGCAATTCAAAATTCAAAATTGTATTTTAATAAATATTTAATATCGTTTAATGGAAATTCATTGATTTTGTATAATTTAATGTTTAAAGGCTATTTTTTTTTTTTATAAATTAAGCTCAAAGTTTATCTAATCAGTATTATATATATGAGAAACTTTAAATTATATTTTCAAGCTTTTCTGTCGAACTTAAATCATTGTATCGATATTTTTCAATAAAATCTAAGAAAACATGAAAATTTCAATTTTCTATAAATAGATCAATATAAATCTTTTGAAAATTGTACCATCTATAATAGACGGTGATATAATTATTCAGTCATCATCTCAAGTCTCTTCGATTATTATTTTTTAAGTTGAGATATAAAAAAATAGATTTTATCGTTTGTTTCATTACTATTTTTCAGTTTTTTTCATTTATTAAGAATATAATATTCGTAAATGACCCTTCTTAAAGGTATCAACTAGAAAACATTAATGATTGTAATGATCGGAACAATCCTTTTGGTAACAATCATGTACATGACTCAAACAAATTTACATAACGGTATGTACAATGCATTCCTCGTTTAACTTAGAATTAAAAAAAAAAAAAAAATTGTTCTGGATATTAATATATGATTTATATCATAATTCTTTCTATTCTATTCGTTTGAAAATATGAAAAAATATTTATTTTTCAGACGAAATTAATACAATTATTATTATTTTTATTTATATTTTTATTAGTAATTTAATTTTTACGATGTATTCCCTTCTACTTTCAAATATTTACAGGCGTATAAATATTATTTGGTAACATTTTTCTGTGCATCTATATAATATATAGATATTATTTGACTTCAATATTATTGACTACATAATATTAATATTATTATTATTTATTCGATATTCATCGAATAATATAATTTTTTATAAATAAAATCAAAAATCGATATCAATGGATTCAAAAATAGGTGATCATATAGTTAAAAATGTTACTATATCTCTGTATTACATTTGTTTGATGTAATAGAGATAAAAAATTATGAAATTCATGTATATTCGATTAAATTGCAAATGCACACTCACACACACACACACACACACACATAAAAACAAATAACGACACTAGGTTTTTATGACTTCATAAAGCGTAGCTATACATAAACGTAAGGACTTTGCGATCGATTAAATAGAAGTTTAAAATAATGCCGCGTACCCCTTCCTTTTTTCACGTAATTTTTTTCTTATACTACTTCAACGCGGTCGTATTGGCTGGATGTAAATCATAATAATATGGAAACGTAGAGTCACGATTTCGCGTTCTTTTTTTTTTTCTTCCGATTTTCCACGTTACGAGATCCGTACACGCGATGAACACAAATAATACCTTTAGGAGTTGAAAATTCAACAACATGGCGGATGATGTGCGCGTCCTTGTATGTGGATAGACGCAGCTGTGATGTATAATACTACTAACAATAATAATACTCATTTATGATGTACTAATTATCGTGTACGCTGCAAGAAAAGCGACGAGAAGTTGTTTCGTTGACGAGAACGACTGTACAATATGGTTTATACTGTAAACTAATTTCGCCAATTGACTTATATGACTTTTAGAAAAATAAAACAATTTCGATGTACGATTTGAATTAGCCATGCGGAATGGTGTTCGCAAAAAATATCGTATTTTTGCCGGGTTTCTTTCCTCAACGACACAAATATATTCATATTTGTATTCAATTTCACACGTTTTTAAACTGCACAATAGTCACGTCTCTTTATACGTGTATGAATACCAGAAAACGGGGACCGGTGATAAATTATTGAAACGTTACTTTTTTAGTTTTGATGAAAGCTATGAAGAGTATACAGTCCTATACAGTGTAGCTGGTCCGCATTGTTTCTTAATATTTTTAGTGTTACAACCGCCGAAATAGGTCAACATTAATTTCACTTAGTCAGTTCTCGTAATAAATCATTATCATCGATTTTACCGTAGTTGCATACATTTACTTGTTACGGAAAGATAACATTTCGAAGTCAGCAACATATATTTTTGTTCGTCAAATAAATACGAGTAAAAGATCGTCTTCCATACGCGAACGTTTGATATCGATCCTGACCGACGCTTTCCCACGGGATCACCGAGCCTCTCCCCTCCCACTTACTTCGGTACTAGTGATCCTTTAGGTGGAGATCTAGGCCCTGTCGCCGTTCGGGGGTCCCGTGCAAGATGTTACAGCACCCCAAGTCCATGTTCGTCCGTGAACGTTTACATAATAACTGTCACACTGTACTCGTGCGCATTCATCTCGGCGGCACATGCAAATATTTCAGGTTCCGTGTACGTCGTTATTATTATTATTATGTTACGCGTTATGAAGTTTTCCCGCCGTCATGGTGTATAACATGACGTAGCTGATGGTAAATGCGACAACTGAGAAATGTTTAACAACGCTCTTTGCACACAGTGTTCCGCACGCAGCGCATACAATACGGGTTACGTACACGACGCCGACAAGCCATTTGTCAAGTCCTATTTTTTTATTTTTTTTTTCGCAGGATGCGAAATGTAGGGAGAGAGGGTACGTTCTCGTATCCACCGTGTGTCGTCAGCAATTCATCGATCCCGTAGGTATATGCGCTTTCGCATTTTCCAGCAGATCGTTGCGGGTGCTACTCGTGTACAGATTTAGTACCCCGTTCGTACCCCCGATTGGTTCGAGTTACGCGTAAGATCCAATCCTGATTTTCGCTTCTCTCGTTAAACCTACTCATACTTGTTTTTATTCTATCGAATTAAATGTTTAAATTTCTTATTATTCAGCACGTATAACTGTTTATTTCGACGGTTATAGTCAATTTTAAATCATAGATTACAGACATAGAACGATCCCTTTCGAAAGCGAAGAAAGTTGCTCTAGACAAAAGGTCCAAACTTACGCGTCGTAGATTTTAAAAGTTTGATACGGTGCCATAAGCCAGATTTCAATAGTAAAAACAATACCGAAGTAGGTTAGGTATGGGATTAGGTAATCGTAGCGGATGCAACGAGGTGTGGTTGCTTTATGTATAATTATAATTGTATAACATCTCCGATGGGATTGTTTGCGAATAAAGTTGGGCGAGAACTTGTTCGAGAACAGAAAGAGGACGGCTAGAGGAGTATGGATAATAAAGGGGTCAAATGACTTATTAGCAAGTAATGTAACTATGATGTCGTCTGCGTACGCGAGGAGAAACCATTCTTGATTATTTATAGACGAGAGAAAATTTAAAATTAAAAGCGAATACTTTTAAATTATTTAGATGCGTTAATGGCTGTACGTGCGGTACTTGCGAATTGTAAACGAACATCTTAAATATTCGTTCACATACAATCGGTTTCGTAATCCCGGTATCGTTGTTCTTATCTGAATATCACGAGTTTTGGTCGTTTTTTAAACATTCAACGGGTCGCTTTCAAAATAAAATATTCATTCGGGTTTCTTTGAATCGTTTTATTGGTTTACTATATCCGTTTCGAATGCCTACGCGTTTTTATTTTCCTCGAAAATAAAAGCTAATCCAAGCGATAGCTGATGTATATATATAATACGCAACTCGAATATACTAGGATTGGCCGATGCTCGTTGTTCGAAGGAAATAATGTAAACGAGTTATGAGGATATGTAAGCAAATTTAAATGTAAAGAATATTTTATGTATACTTTAATATTTGTTGTGGTAAAAAAAAAAAGAAGATAAAAAGGATATTGATGT